>NC_140584.1:1137944417-1138118662 GCF_964204655.1 Triturus cristatus
TGGGCTAGGGCCAGGCTATTTTGGGCTGGTGGGGTATATAGCCGGCCATCTTGTGCCGCGGACCACCATTTTGGTGGTTCGTGACACAACAGCCGGCGGGGAGGGTTGTGGCAGTTAGCTTTGTCTTGGTCCGTTGCGATTTGTGGTTAGCGGATTATTTGGGCAGTTAGCAGTATTGCGCATATAGTGGTAGAGTCGTGGGTTTTGGCCTGGGTCGGAAGAAGGGGCGGGAGGACCCGTAGACATCTCTGCGCCTGTGGCAGCTGCTTACTGGGAGTGTTGGCAGGAGTACGCGGCCGGTGTCCCATGGCCCGAATGGAGGATCCAAGGGTGTTGGAGGCGATCCGCCTCTTGGAAGACGCTGGCCGCACAGACATGCTGCGGCCCGACGTGAAGGTGAGGCCCCCCAGGAGAGCAGCGAGCAGCGTCGCGATGGCGGTTATCGCCTGCAAGCCGCCGTGAGCCAGGAAGCGGGTGACTGCGGAGGAGGGGGGGTGCAGCCGTGCTGCACATGCGGCCGCTCCTTTCAAATGCCCGCAGGGCAGGGCGCGGCTCCGCGGCCTGCATTGGCTTTTAAGGAATGGGCTGGGGGGGGCGGTACGGCCCAGGAAAGAGCAGGGGACACGGGGAGTGAGGCAAGCGGGGGGGGGGAGGCGCACGAAAACTGCAGCAGGGTAATGTGAAGGTGATGGTGGTACCAGGGCAGGAGCGGAGAGGTGGGGGGGACGCCTCCGCACTGTAGAACAGTGGTGGATCCTCCACATTGTTGATTGACAGCGCGGATGAAGGGGAGGGGGTGGGGGAAAAGGGGGTGTCAGAAGGACCGAGGGGGGAGCTTCAGGGTGCGGGTGCAGGCAAGGCCAAAGAGAGGGAGGGGGCCACGGGGTCGCCCAAGCATTCCGGGAGGAGGGGGATACTGGGCGCAGGGCAGGGGGAGCGGTCGGGGGAGGCAAGTGGGGATTTTCCGCGATGGGGTCCTGGCCAGCTCTGGAGGCGGGGGGGCGGCGCGGGAGGGAGTCGGAGGGTCGGTGCGATCAGTGGTCTCATGCTGGGGGTTGGGAGGAGCTGGTGGGGCCGTCGGGTGTCGGGGGGGTGCAGAGGTACTGGGAGGGGTCCGGGGGGTGGCACGGTTTGCCAGGAAGTAGAGTCTTTAGTATGGAGTGACAGGGAGGAGGGTGCAGGTGGTTGGGGAGCGGGGGTGCGGGGCACACTCAGGGCAGGGGGAGGGGTTTGGCAGTCTACCCCATCTCGGCAGGGGGGCCACTCATCTGATGCGGTGGGGGGCGGGGATGGGGGGTCACTGGGGGGATGTTTGGGGGTGTGGCAGTCTAGGGAACAGGATTAACCCTGGCATGTCGGACTCCACTTCGGTGAAAAGAGGAAAAATCACCGCTGCAGCCCGGTCCGGACCGGAAGTCAGGCACCCTCTGGGGGCCGGCCACGAGACGGAAGCCGTGCCGGAAGCAGGAAGCCGGCGGGAGCCTACCCTGCGCTCCTGCGTATTCCCCGGGAGACGCTGCGGCGGAGGAAGCTGAGGGGAGAGCGCTTCCCCTACCGCGGAGAAGAGGAGACTCCGCCGAGAGGAGCCGCCGCCGCCCGAATAGACGGTGAGTGCAGGCGTCCCCGCGAGTAATTCCTCCGCCTCGCACAGCGCCTCCCCTGCTGTGGAGCCCCTGAGCGGGACTCCACGGTTGGGGCCCAGGGTACTCTGAGGCTCGCGAGTTCCCCGAGCGGGACTCCAACGTTTGGGGCGCATTATACGTGAAGGCTCACGAGTCCCCCGAGCGGGACTCCAACGTCAGGCACACAGTATTTTAAGGGCTCATGAGTCCCCTGAGCGGGGCTCCAACGAAGGGGACATTATTGTTCAAGAGCCAGAAAGGCTCCAACAAAGGGGACATTCTTTTGGTGAGAAGAGCGGCCCCGGAAGGCAGCGGCGCCTCTCCAACGTTGTCCCGAGGGCATATTGGTGTTGTCGAGCCCACGAGGCTCCAACGTGACTGGGGCATATTTCTTTTTCTGATCTAGAGCCCACGAGGCTCCCACGTTGTTTTGGGCATTCCAGAGCCCAGAGAGGGCTCAAGAGGCACGCCGGTGCCAGGTTCATTCCCAGCTGCCCAGCACTTAGTGGGCAGCTGCAACGTTTAGGTGGTGCCCTGCACTCTGTGCGTCGCTGCATTCGCAGCTAGCCCTGACTCTGCTGGACAAAGGGCGTTTCAGCCCCTGAGAGGCCAGGTTGGCCTAGGGGAGAGGTCTAAGTGATCTGTGCGCTATTTGTCATTATTGCCGAATTTGAGTTATGCAATGCTTTGTGTATCCCTCTAGATGTATTTTTATACCTAGGAGGTTGTGTTACCTAGTATAGTGATACTAGTGAGTTCATGAACCCCTGGCGTAATATTTTCCTAAGGTGGTTAGGGTTGCGGAGGTGTTACTTACCTATTACCAGTGGTTACTGGTTGTGCGCTACATTTTCTAATTGGTGCTACAGTGATTATATGTGCTATGTTCTAAAGTGTTATTCCTATAAAGTGCTAATTCTACAACGTGCTAGTTCTAAAAGTGCTTATTCCTGACAGTGGTCCATGAGGCCCTGTCCCATGTAGATAATTCCCCTGTAAATTCCGCCCGCGCTAGTGGCACATTGTAAAGTGTGTATTTATTATCTAATGTGTTTGGTATAATACAAAGACTATTTTTATATATAACCTTGTGTGGAGTTTCTTTTGTGGTGGGCCTTGGGTGTTGTTGCTGGGTGCGCGCGCAAGCGCTTTACACATTGCCTCCGGGATAAGCCTGACTGCTCGTGCCAAGCTACCAAGGGGGTGAGCAGGGGTTATCTTTGGCGTGTAACTCCCCCGCCCTGACTAGAGTGGTGGTTTCTGCCTGGCTTTGGCGCAAGCCCTAGCCAACCAGAAATCCTATTTCTAACAGGGTCTGTAACTGAGTACCGTAATAGTATCCCCTAGTACTTACAACTCTTAGAACAGGCAAACATTTGGCATGGAGTGCTATATATAACAACATTACCATATACTATTATCATATGTAAATCCCAATCATTCTTTCATGCCATAATCAGCCCTATTTACCTAATTACCTCAATACTTCTTGATCGTTCTCTTTCAATGATGAAGATTTTCCTAAATTTTTTTGCAGGTTTCATTAATCGTGTAAAGAGCAGAGACCATAAATACATTGGGTTAAAAGTCATGTTTATTGCCTTCATTGGTGCATTTGATGTATAAAATAAGTACATTGAATATATGTCAACATCCGCTAGTATCTGTAGTACCTACGTAAGTTGACCTCGTGTAAGTACCCCATATGTTGATTTTAAGATTTGGCTATTTTAATCCTGCAGGCATTGTAATGCCACCCTGTATAGGTAAAAGGGGCCATGATGTGACATGTTGCATTGCTGACTGAGAATATCTGAACTACCAGTGCCATGCTTCAGGAATGGAGCATTGTTGCCTCACAGCATTCTATCAATTACGTATATTCATTGATTCTGTATTGGTAAACAGTCATGTCTTCACAGAAATCATTTGAATCAGGCACTGCATTGCCTGACCAAGGTTCAGAAAACCTGTGTCCCCTGCACACCCCATTGCACTGATTTAGGGTTTGGATGTTCTGAGCTGATCTGGCACCCCTGAAAAGCATCTTACACATCACATTGCATATTATCGAAGGTCTAAGGAAATTGGATCACGCCATCCCCCCCTGAAGGGACTTCACAGGTTCCATCTCCAGACCCACATGACTTCAAGGCCAGCCTCATCATCTACAAGGACACAGGTAATAACTCCCTTGACTATCTTACCATAACTTATTCACCTCCAGGGCCCTGTGGCAGACCAGAGACCAGCCTGGAGGCGGACATGTGCAAGAAGGAATACACCCGAAGGCAGGTCTCATCCCTCTATCCTGGGCCCAGGATATGGAACAGTATTTCACCAATAAAGGGAATGCTAACCCCGTTGCAATTCAGGAAGAAACACAATACTCCTCTCCTCAAGGGATGCTATGTCCTCACACAACAGGGACCTCCTGTTACCTGCCTCTCTGAAAACAACCTGAACTGAACCCTGGGATTGGTGCTCGTGCAGCGCTCTGTTGCTTCCTGGTTAGGTTTGTGGTTTATACCCACTCATACACATACATACAGAAATGCAGAGATGCACAAGCACTACCTAGGAAAACATTTGTGCAGTAGGGCAAATAAAAGTACATAAATATGCTTCAGAAAACGCTTTTTAGTTCCACAAGTAAGATAAGGAAATATATTGCCAAGTGGCCCATGCCATCAGTGAGCCAATCAGCTAGTTCTGGCTTTTGAGCACATTGCATTCTGGGACTTCGTAGTCTAACCGTCACAATTGTAAGCATCGAGTAAAATAGGGGGGGGCTGCCGACCAGCGGGAGGCCTGCCCCTCCCGGGGGTTTTTGGGCCGGGGGCAGCCAGAGCTCAGTGGGCTGGTTGGGCTCCCTGGGGCTGTTTTTGGGCTAGGGCCAGGCTTTTTTGGGCTGGTGGGGTATATAACCGGCCATCTTGTGCCGCGGACCACCATTTTGGTGGTTCGTGACACAACAGCCGGCGGGAAGGGTTGTGGCAGTTAGCTTTGTCTTGGTCCGTTGCGATTTGTGGTTAGCAGATTATTTGGGCAGTTAGCAGTATTGCGCATATAGCGGTAGAGTCGTGGGTTTTGGACTGGGTCGGAAGAAGGGGCGGGAGGCCCCGTAGACATCTCTGCGCCTGTGGCAGCTGCTTACTGGGAGTGTTGGCAGGAGTACGCGGCCGGTGTCCCATGGCCCGAATGGAGGATCCAAGGGTGTTGGAGTCGATCCGCCTCTTGGAAGACGCTGGCCGCACAGACATGCTGCGGCCCGACGTGAAGGTGAGGCCCCCCAGGAGAGCAGCGAGCAGCGTCGCGGTGGCGGTTATCGCCTGCAAGCCGCCGCGAGCCAGGAAGCGGGTGACTGCGGAGGGGGGGGGGGGGGGGGGGCGCAGCCGTGCTGCGCATGCGGCCGCTCCTTTCAAATGCCCGCAGGGTGGGGCGCAGCTCCGCGGCCTGCATTGGCTTTTAAGGAATGGGCTGGGGGGGGCGGTACGGCCCAGGGAGGAGCAGGGGACACGGGGAGTGAGGCGGGCAGGGGGGGGAGGCGCACGAAAACAGCAGCAGGGTAATGTGAAGGTGATGGTGGTACCAGGGCAGGAGCGGAGAGGTGGGGGGGACGCCTCCGCACTGTAGAACAGTGGTGGGTCCTCCACATTGTTGATTGACAGCGCGGATGAAGGGGAGGGGGTGGGGGAAAGGGGGTGTCAGAAGGACCGAGGGGGGAGCTTCAGGGTGCGGGGTGCAGGCAAGGCTACAGAGTCTGGGGGGGAGGGGCCAAGTGGGAGGGGGCCACGGGGTCGCTCAAGCATTCCGGGAGGAGGGGGATACTGGGCGCAGGGCAGGGGGAGTGGTCGTGGGAGGCAAATGGGGATTTTCCGCGATGGGGTCCTGGCCAGCTCTGGACGTGGGGGGGCGGCGCTGGAGGGAGTCGGAGGGTCGGTGCGATCAGTGGTCTCATGCTGGGGGTTGGGAGGATCTGGTGGGGCCGTCGGGTGTCGGGGGGGTGCAGAGGTACTGGGAGGGGTCCGGGGGGTGGCACGGTTTGCCGGGAAGTAGAGTCTTTAGTATGGAGTGACGGGGAGGAGGGTGCAGGTGGTTGGGGAGCGGGGGTGTGGGGCACTCAGGGCAGGGGGGAGGGGCTTGGCAGTCTACCCCATCTCGGCAGGGGGGCCACTCATCTGATGCGGTGGGGGCGGGGATGGGGGGTCACCGGGGGGATGTTTGGGGGTGTGGCAGTCTAGGGAACAGGATTAACCCTGGCATGTCGGACTCCACTTCTTTCTTTTGGCAGGACAGCATGGCGAGGGCCTCGGGAGAGCAGCATGCGGCTCCAATCCACCGAGAGGATGGGCCGGCTCTGCCTTATGCGGAACGTCGCGCTCCCACTAGGGACCTGAATGTGGCGTCTTGTGAGCGGCGGGGCGGGAACTCCCCGTTAGCCCCACCCCGACGGGTCAATGTGGCCACCGGGGGACGGTGCGGAGGTCCGCAAGTACAGAATGGGACCCAGACGAGTGGCGCACAGGGCAGAGGAGAGGGAGTGTGGATTTGAGAGACCTGCTTCGCACCTGTAGGGAGCGGGCAGGTTTGAGCAGGCTGGAGCCCACGGAGGGCGGCCTTTGGCAAGAACGTGTAGGGCTGACAGGGCTGGAGTCCGAGGAGGACGGCCCGTCCCAGTTGGATTGCGATGAAGAGTGTGGAGGAAGGAGAAATAGTGGAGCAGGGGCGGGGGGAGGGTCAGGATGGGGAGGGCTTGGAGGAATGCTGTGCCTAGTGTCTTACAGAGCGGTGAGCAACGGGGACCCAATGTGGCTCGAGTGACGGCTCCACCTGCACGACTGGTTAGGCGGCGGGATCCAGTGCGGACGCCAACCTTGACGCCAGGTAAGACTCGAAACAGGGTAGAGGGCGGGTCGGGCCTGCATGCCACGGTCTCGGTCAGCACTGATGCGAGGGGGGCGACAGGGGGTGCGTTTGAGTAAAGGAACGTACGTGCAGGATGCAGAGGTGGGGCCGGAGGAGGCGGGTCTAGGCACGAGCGGGGCCGCGGGTGGACAGGACGGTGTTGGGACGCCCAAGGAGGGGAAGGAGGGTAAAGTAGGTAAGGAGAGCCATGATGTGACGGTGCACAAACTGCCATATATGGGCATCTCGAAACTTTTGGGGGCCCACTTGTTGTTGGCTACCAAGGAGAAGATATGGAAGGGCGAGTACGTGGATATCTTGAAGCTCCTGCATCGCGAGCTGACAGCAAAGGAGCGGTCCAAGGAGGAGGAGTTGGAGTTGGCCAGGAGGCCGAGGGTGCCGCTGAACATTGAGAATTGGTTGGCGGGTTTCTTGATCTTTGCCAGTGTGTACTGTGAAAAGTACCCTGACAGGTCAGTCGCGCTCTTTAAATATATGGACGTGATCCGGAGGGCGCAGGTCACACATTGGGGGTACTCGTGGTTGCATTATGATGAAGAGTTCCGGGTGCGTCTGGCCTGGGACCCTGAGGCGAAATGGGGAGAAATCGATTCAGACCTCTACCAGCAGACCATGGGAGGGGCGAAATTCAACAAAACGATATACACAGCCAGCAGGCTACCGCTCGCGCCTCACCCCTTTCAGACCCGCCCCACCCGCGGGGGGTGGGGCAAGGAGGGAACACCGTCGGAACCACTGTGGGAGTGTGCTGGGATTTCAACAAGGGATCTTGTGCAAGGCAATACTGCAAGGTCCGGCACAAATGCTCAAAATGCATGGGGCGCCACCCGGTGGTGCAGTGCTGGGGGACGGGAGGCGGCAGTCAGGGGCAGCAGTCCGCGCCAGCGGGGCAACAGGCGTGGGGCAGGGGAGGTCGGGGAGGACAAGGGAATCTGGGAAAAGGCTCATACCCCAATTGAGTTGGACCGGCTGGAAACCTTCTTGGAGTCTTATCCACGGACTAAAGACGCGGAACTGCTGCGGCAAGGGTTTCCGGAGGGTTTCCAGGTTGGGGTACGAGGGTCCGAGAGCTGCCAGATGGCCCGAAAATTTTAAATCTGCCAAAACACACAGGGCGGTGGCCTGGGACAAATTGCGCAAGGAAGTCAGGGAAGGGCGGATGGCGGGGCCTTTTCAGGAGAGTCCTATTCGGGACCCGATCATCTCCCCTATCGGAGTGGTGCCGAAGAAAGAGCCGGGACAGTATCGGCTGATTCAGCATCTGTCATGGCTGGAGGGGGCGTCGGCCAATGATTACATAGCGCCTGAGTTGTCGTCGGTATCTGACTCCTCCGTGTATGTGGCATGGCAGCTAGTCGCGGCGGTGGGGACTGGAGCCCTCATGGCCAAATGCGATATCAAGTCAGCTTTTCGGCTGCTCCCGGTACACCCGGAGGACTATCAACTGTTGGGGATCCAGTTCGAGGGGTCCATCTTTGTGGACAAAGCGTTGCCCATGGGGTGTTCCATATCTTGCGCCCTGTTTGAGCGTTTCAATACCTTCTTGCAGTGGGTCTTTTCGTGGCAACAGCTGGACGGTTTCACAGAGCTCATGGGCTACCTGGGTGTGCCCCTGGCGCCAGAGAAAACTCAAGGTCCCAGCATGGTGCTGTCATTTCTGGGCATAGAACTGGACTTGGTGGCAATGGAGGCGCGTTTGCCGGGTGATAAGAAGGTACATATGCTGCTTTTGGTGGACCCTGAAGGTGACAGTACGTGAGGTGCAGGTTCTCTTGGGGCATTTGAACTTTGTGTGCCGGGTGGTGCGAGCGGGGCGCACCTTTTGCAGACGACTGGGCTTGTCCCTGTCAGGTTTGACACTGTTGCACCATCATCTGCGCTTGTCGGCGGTGAAAAAGGAGGACCTGCGCATGTGGCGGGCGTTCTTGGAGCGATTTAATGGTATTCCCATGGCCTCCCCGGAGAGTGAGAATGGGACGTTACTATTTCCTCGGACGCAGCGGGGGCGGGAGGTTTTGGGCTGTATTGGCAGGGAAGGTGGTGCGTGGAGGAGTGGCCTCCACAGTGGCAGAATGGGGGCAGAGCATTGCATTTTTGGAACTGTTCCCCCTGGTGGTGGCGGTGACGGTGTGGGCATGGGAGTTAGAACACAAAAAGGTGACTTTCAAGGTGGAATACCTGTCAGTAGTACATGTCGTGAACAGGCAGTCGGCCAGGAACCCACAGGCCCGTGGCGGCTCCCCCATTGGGGCGTGGCGGCGTTGCCCCACTGCTTTCTCGCGGTGTGAGAAGGCAGAAACATAAATGGTAATAACTACCATTTTATGTTTCTGCCTTCTCGCAAGGCGAGAAAGCAGAAGTGCCTGGTGGGGGTGGGCGGTCCTGCTCGAGGGCAGGGGGGGAGTGGCTTGCCCATTGTTGTGGATACTGATTGTTTGGCCGGCCTGGGTGCCGACCAAACAGTCAGTATGCCCATCAGTGAGCAAGCCACTCCCCCCCTGCCCTCGAGCAGGGCCGCCCACTCTCCCATTTTCTCTATGCAGGCTACTGCATGCTGCTGCACGCATCAGCCTACATAGAGAAAATGGCCCTGGTGGGGCGCGCTCCGCTTCGCCTCACGCTTTGTGATTGGCGTAGGGGAGGGAGGGAGGCTGGCTTTCCTGGCTGGCTGATGACGTCGCGGCGATGAGAGCTGCCAGCAGAAATTTGAAAAGGCAGCAGGACGGTAGATGGCGGGAGTCGGACCCCTGATGCTGAGGTGAGGACGGTAAGTGCTAAACCTTCCTTTCATTACGATTATGCATTACCAAAGCTCGCTTAACGTGAATCCTTTTCAAGTTTGCATTTCTGAGCGTGACGTGTTTTAATATTTTCCACTTGAAAGTTCAATCAGTACTAGAGCTCGTACCTCTCACTTGGAGGGCATGTTTTCCTTCCTACAATGATGCCTTCGGTACGCCCGAACCTCAGAACAAGAAACGCGCGGGGTGGAGCATGGAATGTGGCCTCGCGCAGCAGGAGAGCCAGGGCCACGCAGCGCGTGCTGGGATGCGGAAGAGCGGTTACAGGCTGCAGTCACTCACCACAGAGAGATTCACTGTGGGTGGTGCCCGTACACTTTGAAGATCAACGGGTCGGGAGGCTTCAGATCCAGGCAAAATATGTTTGCTTTTTTTCTTTCAGGCAGGAGCAGTTTGAAAAGTACAGTGGCAGCTGCCATGAAAGCATTTTTTAGGGCGATCAGATGTTGTCAGGTGATTCTCTGTTGAAAGATTGGGCTTGGCAGCAGTTCTGCTTGTTTGAACGGTGCACTTGTCTGTGCTTATGCCAGAAACTCGTTGGCACTTGGCATGCGTTAGTTTATATATCTTCTGTCTGTGCCAAGGTTCCCAGCAAGTGGCACTGAATAGAATGTCTGCATTTTTGGAAGGTATTATTTTTCATTTAACACCGATGCTACTATTACGCAGCTTTAAGGCAAGGTGCAAAACTGTGAATATACAAACATTTAAAAATGATACGAGGCATCTTAGAATACAGTAAATGCCAACAAAGTGTACATTTTCACGGTGTACTGCGCAAACTTGACCCGAATCCAATCAGGTTTCAGAGCACTTTACATAGAACCAGTTACGTTACATGAGGACACACATTAATTTTTTTGTTGGGCACGGGGAGATTAAGTGATTTGCCCAGAATCACAGGATGGTTGGCGTCATTACCAAGACTCGAACCCAGTTCCCCAGGTCCAAGGTCAAGCGCCCTAGCCGTTAGGCCAACTCCTCCCCCAACAGATGGTAACAGCACCTTCAGTTCCTCTTACCCTGGGGGTGTACGCAGTAGTTCGATTGCAAATGTTATTTCATTTAATAAAAGGCCTATATCACTGTGTTGTAGAGAGGAACTAACCGATGCTTCGCATTTTTCCGATCAAATCTATTCCCTTCTTATTTCCCTTATCACGTTACCCCTAACTGTGCTTAATGACATTGAATGCCTCTTTTGTGATGCTTCTCTTGGATTTAAATGTGTGCCAGACCAAATTATAAAAGGTACCATTGTGAACACAATTAGGTCAGTTTAAGGAAGGAGTTGCAAGAACTATTTTAAATTCTCGACCCCAGGTCTAATTGCACATAAAATAGTTTTGTATTGAAATGCCTCTCTTTTTTTCAAAGCTTTCACTGAGGAGACCTGCCCCGTATCGGTCGGGTTTGCTCGCTTGGCTTGCTTGTGATGTAACACTCATCCCCAACTTTTACGCCCTACCACTTTTAAAACTCACCAGCCGCCACTGCCACAGGTGCTTAAGTTGTTGAGGGTGTTTGTGCTGCAATGTTTGGAACATGACATTTTGTTTCAAGCCCGGCATGTGCCGGGGGTGGACAATGACATTGCGGATGCTTTGTCTCGTTCACAGTGGCAGAGGTTCCATGGGCTAGCCACGGAGGGGTCAGTGGCCACTTCCACCTGGTGGGCGTATGAACAGGCTTGGCAGGAATTTTTGGACGGTGGGGCGACGCGGCACGACAGTCAGTGGGTGCGGGGCGAGCAGGTGGTGCAATTTATTCTGGCGATGATGGACAAAGGACTGTCCAAACTGACGATTGCGGGCAAGCTGTCAGCCATAGCATTTATGGGGAAATTGTGGTGGGGCTACGCACCGTCCGCGGGTGAATTGGGTGCACGCTTAATGGAAGGATGGGCGCAAGAACGAGGTGCTACTGTCCACAGCGCCGCCCCATAGCGGCAAGTATTCTTGGCGGCTTGATACGACTCATGCCGCAGATCTGCCGCGACCGGGAGGAACCCATTCTGTTTTCCACGCTAATGTCGTGGATGTATTTCGGGGCTTTTCGGGTGTCGGAGCTCTTGTGGGCACGGGGGAAGCATGGGGACAGTGGGGGGAGGTGGAATTGCGGACCTGGGAGGTGGAGGTTCTCCTGCGGCACTCGAAGATGGACCAAAGGGGTGTGGGGAAGTGGGTTGTCATGGGACCAGTGGTAGATCTGGCGGTGTGCCCCGCGGTTTGGTGTAAGAGTTTGGTGTCCCGGGCGGGTGGAGGGGTTGGTGACGTCTTTCGCCGGGCCGGCGGTAGCGGGGTGACAGCAGCTCAATTACTGTGGGTTCTGAGGCACACCCTTCATGTTATGGGAGAGAATCCCAGACAGTTTGGGACGCACTCCTTCCGCATAGGTGCAGCAACGATGCAGAAAAGAAAGGGTGGGGGAGGGATGAACTTCGGCAGTTGGGGCGCTGGAAATCAGATTGTTATAAAACTTACATCAGGATGCGGGGCTTCAGGGAGGAGGAGGCCTGATTTTCTGTCACTTGTCTCACATATGTCTCTTTTCAGGTGCAGTGGCGGGGCCGGCTGTGGCAGGACTGTCCATCCTCATCTTAGGACACTCTTTTGTGAAACGAGCGGAACTTTACGAATAGGACAAGAACAGGAGTTTGAATCTGGAATTGGATCCTAGGCTTTTCCGTTGTCAGTGGCAGGGAAAGGGGGGCATGAGGTGGCACGAGTTATTGTCGGCATTGAGTAAGGTAGTTAGGGGGGGAATCTGCCCGGATGTGTTGGTTATTCATTTGGGAGAGAACGATTTGGTGCAATGCAAAGGCCTGGCTTGGTTTATTGAAACGAATGAAGCGGGATTTACTGGAGATTCAGAGGCAGTGGTCAGGCTGTCATGTCATATGGTCCGAGTTTATACCTAGGAGATGTTGGAGAGGGGCGGAACGGCCAGCGGCCATAGATAGGGCGCGGAGGAAGATTAATAGGGACATGAGAGTTTTTTGTGACAGGGAAGGTTTTGGAAGGATGGAACATCCAGAGCTGCGTTATGCGGCGGTGTATTTCTTCAGGGAAGATGGGGTTCTCCTGTCACGATATGGCATGGAATTGTATATAGTGCAGCTGAAGGAGGCTTTAGATAGGGCGATAGGCGTGTGCAGATACCCGAAGCATCAGGAGTCCTAGTTGGGGGGTCGAAAATTCGTCAGCGAGGACTTTTTGAGTGGCGTTTTTTCCTAGGTCATTCGTGGTATAACGATGTATAGTTACAGTTATGAAAGAACATAGGAAGATAACGTACTTAGGTAGGTGTAGAAAGGTTAGGCATTGCAAGTTATGGTTATAATTGTTGCAGGGGGGAACATGTTTAGGGGAGGGGGTGGGGGGAAAAAGTAGGAGGACAATATTTAGTGAGGTATAGTTTTGTACGGCACAGGCCAAGGGAATTTTATGTAAGTTGCACCTGTTTCCAATAAAGCGGCCTTTTTCACACCAACGAGCTAGTCTGTGGTGCCCCCCTTTTTGGCCCAGTAGGGCTTTGGGGGGGGGCGGCCGACTAGCCGGAGGCCTGCCCCTCCCGGGGGTTTTTGGGCCGGGAGGCAGCCAGAGCCCAGTGGCCTGGTTGGGCTCCCTTGGACTGCTTTTGGGCCAGGGCCAGGCTATTTTGGGCTGGTGGGGTATATATCCGGCCATCTTGTGTCGCGGGCCTCCATTTTGGTGGTTCGTGACACGACAGCCGGCGGGGAGGGTTGTGGCAGTTAGTTTTGTCCCGCCCTCCCACCCTGGGAAAATGTTTTTGCTTCTCGTTTATCCTTTTTGGGGGTTTTTTGTGGGCAGTCTATACCCTTGTTTTATGTAGGTAGTTTTCTTGGGAGCAGGTGCATTAGGAGGGGAAGGTTTTATTGGGGTTGGTCGCCTGAGCTGGTGCTGGTGTGGCTCATTATGGTTCTATGGGGGCGTTTTTTCCTAGGTCATTTGTGGTATAACGATGTATAGTTACAGTTATGAAAGAACATAGGAAGTTTACGTAGTTAGGTAGGTGAAGAAAGGTCAGGAATTGCAAGTTATGGTTATAATTGTTGCAGGGGGGAACATGTTTAGGGGAGAGGGTGGGGGAAAAAGTAGGAGGACAATATTTAGTGAGGTATAGTATTGTACGGCATAGGCCAAGGGAATTTTATGTAAGGTGCACCTGTTTCCAATAAAGCGGCCTTTATCACACCAACAAGCTAGTCTGTGGTCTGTGCTGCCCACATTTTTGGGCCAATCCCAACCTCTCAAGGTTTAAAGACCTAGGTCTGGCTGAAGGGAGTCAGGCATGACATGGGCCCCCCTCCAGCTTCATAGGTCTTCATGTGTGTCTGCAAATAAACTGTCTGTGCCTTATGGGCCTGTTTGTGTTACCTCAGCTGTGCACCTGGGCACCTGTGCAAACAAACTGCTTCAAACCCTTGTAAACACATCAATTACATGCATCAGGAGGGCTGAAAATACCCTAATGTTCTTCCAAACTAAAAGAGATAATCGGCTTATGCTATATTTTCTCATTGATTTTTCGTACTTGGTATCCGTGGCTATGCAGTTATTATAGAAATATGCAGCTGTGCATTTAGAATAGGAAAATACTTCAACCCCTAAAATGCAAAGAAAAAAACAGTACTGCATTAGTGCTTCACGAGGGACAACTAGAGACCTCTCTGTCATCACCCTTTGCTTAAATGTTACATATCCAGGTTTGGCATTTACTGTGCACTCCCTGTGCTCCATTCTGTACACCTAGCTCTGTGCCCCTTATTCAACATTGCACAGTGCTCCTCTGATGCACAATACTCAGTGCTACCTCATTGAAAGCCCCCAGTGCTACCACGATGCACAACACCCACTCAGACCAAAAGGTGTATCAGCCAGTGCACCCATAAAACACATCAAACACGGCTTCCAGGAGGTGCATCCCAGGTACTCTTCCTCATGGAAGCCACCACTCTGCTTCTCTGCCGTACAGCCCATTATGTGTTCCACTGATGAATATCGCCCTATGCACCGTGCTGCAATAGGTAATATATGACTATTGGTTGAGCACAGTGAAGTTTCAGTATTTGTTTGCAGGTGTGCATGGGTGTCTGAGATCTGTTGCTCTCAGTCAATCTTTGGGCCTGCAGACTTGTTGGTGTGGGTGTGCACTTTAGAAAAATCAGACTCATTGGCTTTGTCAATGCTTCTTAGAAAAGGGTCCCACATTATTTCATAAGTAAACATGTTAATACTACACATCCAATGGGAGATGGGTATGGCCTTATCACCAAGTCCAGAGACTCTCAGTCTTCTTCAAGCTGCAGTCCACTGGACAGTCTTATATTTAATAAGATTCTCCTGTCCTAGGATCCAGATGAAGAAATGGCATGGTCACTGGTCCTGGGTATGTCATCGCAGACCCTCAAGAAAGCAGGGACCACACCTTTTGGGAACTTGTAGGACAGTCTGCACCTGGGATTGGCATTGCACCTACAGTGCCCAGAAAGCATAGTTTATTGGTAACCCTTCAAATCCTGGGGCTCCTTCTTCAGGTCCACAATGCCATAAGGTGCCATAGAGAGGTCTGGACATCATGATGTGTTTTCATGAGGGATTAACACCGTTCATCCGCAAGTGACTCATCTGCATCCTGCAGGTTCCGGGCGCGGTCCATGGTGCGGTCCATGGTGCGGTCCATGCTGCGGTCCATGGTGCGGTCCATGCTGCGGTCCATGCTGCGGTCCATGCTACGGTCCATGCTACGGTCCATGCTGCGGTCCATGGTGCGGTTCACAGTGCGGTCCATGGTACGGTCCATGGTGCGGTTCACAGTGCGGTCCATGGTGCGGTTCACAGTGTGGTCCCGGAGTAGAACCTTCCTTTGTAACTCTGAATAGAAATCAACACTATCTGACACAGAGCGGATGGGCTGATCCCGAAAGAATCCCATCTCAGTGGACTCTGGGAAGCCCTCTGGATCAGAAGCTGTCTGGTCATAGATCTTTTGGTTGCGTTTGAACTCCAGCACAGTCTTGGTATATGTGTTGAGGGTGGTGACGGCGGAAGCCATGCAGCAGGTAAAGGATGCCCAGGCAGTGCTGGAAAGAATAAGTGTAGGCAACATGAGTAATGACAATATTTGCAATAACAATATATATGCAGAACTCTATGCAAGCATTAGACCCGACATTTGTTTGTACAAGTCAATATATATGACTTGTGCGTACATGTTACTCTATCACACACGCGTATCCAGATCACAACTCCTTGGCATATATTGCATTTTGGAACATATGACCCGATCACATTGGCATATTGTAGTCACACCTTTTCCTTATTGCTGTCTTCATTCATAGCATTCTTATATGGACGGTGTTACAGTTGTATTTTACTAACAGCTGTTCCCCTCTGAACCACATTGGTGTTCACTTGTGTGTCCTGCAGAATACATCCCACATATCAGAGTGAAAATACTGAAACTGAGGTAGACATTTCAAGAGACAGTTTCTAAAGTCTCACATGCTCTTCTTTTATAGACTAGTTTGCAGTCCAGTTGTAGATGACAGCAAACACCTCCACTGCTTCACTTCAGGTAAGACCTTGCCACATATTCAATGCCTGCCCTGTGGGTTCACATGACCCTTTGATCTTATGGGGATGCAGTTGACTCTACAGAGAGGCCTCAAGGTTCCAGGGGTGGGCTTTTCCTTTCATATCCTCAGGCTCCAATGCTGAAGGCAACCTGGCACCACATGTATCTGCTCAGTCACAAACACACAGCCACAGGCCACAGTAGAGAGATTATTCACATTTACTTCCACCTTTCTTCATGAGTCATTGCTATAGAGATTCAGTGAACTCCTGCCTCTGGCATCAGTCTCCTACAGGCAAGAGGTGATGTAGTGGTGGAAGACTGCTTTTTGCAAATTAAGGGCACACTCCGGTTTACATAAACGTATTCAGCAGATCGGGTTAGTGGAAATAGCAAATTCATCTTGCCCACAGACTCCAGATGCTTGCATATTGAGATAAGAAGCAGGCACAATGCAATCCTCTACAAAGGCCATTAGAGGAGAGGAGCCAGTGGGGACAAGCAGTTTGTAAAAGGGGTTACACTTCAACAGATTTATTCAGATGCCGGAAAGGCACAGATCTACCTAAATTAAGTTAGAACCATGACAAGGGCTCTCTCGCAGGTTATAGGCGAAGGCCGCAGGGGAGGGCCGATAATGAGTGAGAGGGGCTTTTCCAACTATTGTTGCTCGAAGTAGGATTGCAATACTAGTAGAACATTCATCCCACTGAGGGTAGATTAATCTAAATTAAACACAGGGAAACAGAAAGGCATGCCTTTGAAGTTAGGAGCAGAAGGCCCCTACCTGTCATTAGTGTCCCTCTGTCACTCCACTGTCTTCAATGCCGCTCTCAACACTCCTATGTAGTAATTCAGTGCTGTAGCCCACCAAAGGTTATAATGATCATTAAAGACACTCTACCTAATGTGGACATTAAGGTTCTATACAGACAATTAAAGTGCATTCACCGCATTCATGTGCCTAGAGGGTGGCAACCCAGACACTGAAGTGAGAGAGGATGGAGACAGGGCTACCATTAAACATTCAATGAGGTCCTGTAGCAATGGGCTGATGAATAATTCTTCCTGAGCACTGACATATGATGGATTGTAGGGGTGAGGAATGGATAAGTAGTTCCTGTTTTTAAAGAAAAGGAAGTTATTAGGCAGGGTCTGTCCTTTTATCTTTTGCTGACTACTGTTCAGGAAGATTGGTGACTATCAGGCGCAGATATTTCTCCCACTTCATTGTGCCCTTGTTTTGGATATTCCTGCTTGGAACCATCCTCACCGTACAGTCCTTCACCGTACAAGAAAGCAATATTGGCACTACAACCAGAAAATGACATTTGCAGCAGAACCGCTCCTAAGTGTTTCCAAACTCTTAGATAATGGATCTCCACCCCCTGTCTAGAAAATGAGCATAAACGCGGGACCCAAAGCACCCACCTTTGTTCCACCCCACGTTCCTCGTGAGCAAGAAATAAGTTGGTCCACAGAATAAACAGAGAGCTGGTATGTAACCAGGGCTGAGTGGGATAGTTGGCAGTCTCCCAGAGGTAAGGGAACGTCAGTCTGTGCAACTTCCTGAACAAACTGAGGGTCTTCCACGTGACTAGAAGCCTGCTCAGAGAAGGAAGAAGAGTGCCTGGCCCAGCAGGATGAGAAACCATCCAGAAACAGAAGGCCAGCTTTGTTCCCAGTGTGAGGAACACCCACATACAGCTGGTTGACATCAGGAACAAAGCTGGAGCTGACCCATATTGTGGGAGTCTCCCATTGTGATTCCAGTGGTGATTTACTGCACAGAATCAAGCCCAAAGGCAACAGCGTGCTATCCGGAAGCCCTACAGCAAACCCAAACAACTGGTGCTGTTGCTGCCCCAAGTTGGTCTACCTGGTGGGAAATCTATTGTCTCTGCTGAAGCGGAAGCACTGTTATCAGCTGGATGACCATAAGTCCCAAAGATTTACACCTGTCTGAAACCTGATCAGAGGTTACAGGTAGTAAGGATGACCCCCATCTCAAACTGGCTTGGAGGATGCAACTTCCAAGGAAGAGCAGCCGCCAAGTAGGCATGCTGCTGCAACTCCAGCGATTCAAGTCCTGACTGAGGCCGCCCCGTTCCGCTTCACATCATCAGAGCTGATGCTGAACCTGCAGGTCTGACTAGCTACTTCCTTCAGGAGAGGATAGCTCAGGTCATCTCCAACCCAGGACAGCCAAATAACTGCTGACAGAGAGACAGAGGATCTGCGCCAGGATCTCTCTTGAGTTTCTATGAAGGTGACACAATGTCAACCATTATGAGACATGTTCACCATGATTCCATCAGTCAATCAGAAGCATTTAGAGTGGCCTTTATTATGATCAATATCTTGTCGCAGACATTTTTCTTAGGTGGAACAGTTTTTTAGGGAGGTTTATTTATTTTTATGTCTGGCTTGACAGCGCAGCTGTCTCTAGACCTTATGTGATCAAGAGAGAGCTAGAAGAAGCCTTACTGTGAGAGGGGCTTAGCCTGAACTCAATCACTGATTCACTTGAGTGCGGATTTTCATTGGACAGAAGCTGTGTGATTACACTGAAAAGGAGTGCATGTATCACACTATTGGCGTTGTGAGGGAGTTTATGCTCAACACAGCATGTCTGAGTTGGTTAAGGTAACAAGTCACTGATAAGGGTTATGGGTCTGATATGTGTATTATGAAAATGAATATCAAAGGCAGTAGAACTGATTGATTTATTGTGCAAAGCATATGTTTAAGGCAATAGGCCTTCAAGGGTGGATAGTCACTACACTGAGATGAAGCGTGCGGACAGGAATTTTGCTAGAGGGATTCTCACAGATTACCATAGTAGTGAAGGGTTTAGATGTTAGTTATCCCTTGAGGCAAACTTCTTGGGAGAAGATGTGCGCTCTGAGAATCGTTGTCATTCCATTTCAGGATGCATTGAATATTGTTCTGCCAACTTTCATTTTGTACATATTTGTAATTTTATGACTTTATAGTGACAGATGCCTTGTGAGAAAGCTTGTGCGGGATGCAGTATGCCTGTGTTGGTGATGGTGACAAACAAGTGATAAAAGCTGTAGGTCTGATTGGTTTATTGAAAAGGTTATGTCAAAGATCAAAGGTCTAATCTTTTTATTATGAAAATATATGAGAAACTAAGTAAGCCTCAGTTATTTATTGTGAATATTATATGCTAAAGCCAATAGGGTTTCAAGAGTGAATTGTTATTACACCGTGTTAATGCCTGTAGATAGGTTGAGTTACTTGGTTCCTCACAGCTTACTATAACAGGCAAGGGTTTTGATGTTGGTTTCCCTGTCTGCAGGTAGCAGATTTGTTTGCACTTTGATAATCATTGTTTTTTTTTACGGAGTTTTATATAGCGCGAACGTGACCCAGTATCGGGTATCAGAGCGCTTTACATAGCACCAGTTGCGTTACATGAAGACACATTCATTTTTGTTAGGCAAGGGGAGATTAAGTGATTTGCCCAGAATCACAGGATGTTCAGCGTCATTGCCGAGACTCAAACCCGGTTCCCTAGATTCGAGGTCGACTGCCCTAGCCGTTAGGCCAACTCCTCTCCCCCAACTCTCTTATGAGGGTTGACCACCGTTTTGCCAACTGAAATTGTGTGTACATTTATAATTTCCTGACTGTAAGACTGAGGCTACATTGTAGGAAAGCTAATGCAGAATCTAGTAAACCTGAGACGGTTACTGTGACAAGCCAACAATAAAGGATGCAGGCATGATTGGTTTTTTGAGAACATATACATCCAATGTCATGGGTCTGAAATGTTTATTATGAATAGTTACGAAAAGGGTGTCAGCCTGGCTGATTTACTTGAACACATATTTGTTAAACCTAATAGGCCATAAAGGGTGGATTGTCAATATACTATGTTAAAGGCTGTAGACAGATATTTTGTTACATGGAATCACACAGATTACCTTTTTATGCTAGGTTTTGGAGTTTGTCATGTCCCTTCCCCCCTCAAACACCTGGAGCTGAAGATTTGCAATGTGATAATCCTTGGTAAACCGTTTTTCAGAGGGACTGTATATTGGCTAGACAACTGTAATGTTGTATGTATGAGTAAATTTATGCCTGAGGGCGCCAGGTACCATGCAATGCGGGAGACCTTTGTTACTTATGGCGACAAGGCAGTTTAAAGGGTATCGGCTTGATTGTTTCAGTAGATCATGTCACTTCAGATGCTGCTGGTCTGATATGTTTATTAGGAAGAATTACGACAAAGGTAGCAGGTCCAGCTCACCTACTGTGAAATGTATTTGTAAAAGACAATAGGATTTAAGGGTGGGTTGTTATTACACTGTGCTGAAGGCTGTAGACTGGTGTTTTGTTACATGATAGCTCAACAATTACCTTAACAAAAAGGGCTTTGGTCTTGGTTACCCCCTCAGTTAAACCCAAGAAGATATTCACTGACAATCTTAGTTATGCCTTCTTAAGAGGGTTTATATAATTTTTTGCCAAGAGTAATTTTATATGTATTAGTAATTTTGCTGACACTTTTACCTTATGGTTACCTTGTCAGAAGGTTTACGCACAGAACATTAGAGAACAATACTTACTAGAAAGCCCATCCGTAGTCCCAGGAGTGCGGCCTCCAGTCTTCGGGCCCAAGGCTGACCGTGGCCTGGAAGACCTGTGTGTACATCATGTGAGCCACCATCCCAAGAAGGCCTGAGGACACAAACAGGGAAGATCATGCACTGGAGCAACTTCTCAAAGCAATGTCGACAACCTCGCCAACCTGGGACTCAAGCAACTGGTGTCCACCCCCACCCACCTCGCCGGACACACACTCGACGCAGTCTTCTCATCCAGCACAGACATAGACTTCAGCCACGCCACAGAGCTTCAATGGACGGACCACAGCTGCGTCCACTTCACCTTCAAGAGAACGACGACCCACCAACACCAGCAACAGGCAGCCCGCAGAAGCTGGAACAAGATCACAGCAGACCAGCTCGCCACCTCCCTGAACCAGCACCCTCCTGCCAGCTCAGCGAACCCCAGCCAAGCCGCCGACAACCTCACGAAGTGGATCAGCAACTGCGCGGATGAACTCGCCCCACTGAGGACCCCGCCTAGCAGACCCGGCAGCAAGAAGGCCCCATGGTTCACCGACGAACTCAAGAGCTCCAAGAAGAACTGCCGAGCCCTCGAGAAAGTCTGGAGAAGGGAACCGACACCAGACAACAGGACCTCCTTCAAACTTGCCACCCGGAAACACCACCAGCTGATCCGCGCCGCCAAGAAAACAGCATTCAAAGACCGGTTGGACAACAACGCACACAACTGCAAGGAACTCTTCAACATCGTGAAAGAGCTTTCCAACCCCAGCGCAGGAAACAACGACATCACCCCATCGCAAGACCTCTGCAACTCCCTCGCTTCATACTTCCACAACAAGATCGCGGACATACATAACAGCTTCAACAACCAACCAACGCACACCATGACCGAACAACCACCCCCCACCACCACCCTCCACGCCTGGACCCCGATCAGCACCGAAGACACCATCCGCACGATGAACTCCATCCACTCCGGATCACCGACCGACCCCTGCCCTCACCACGTCTTCAACAAGGCCGACGCTGTCATCGCACCCCACCTGCGAGACATCATCAACACTTCCTTCGACACCACCATCTTCCCTGAGAGCTGGAAGCACGCCGAACTCAGCGCCCTACTAAAGAAACCTACAGCGGACCCCACCGACCTCAAGAATTACCGCCCCATCTCGCTCCTCCCGTTTCCAGCCAAAGTCATCGAGAAGACCGTCAACAAGCAGATGGCCGCCTTCCTCGAGACAAACGGATCCCTCGACCCCTCACAGTCCGGCTTCCGAGCCAATCACAGCACCGAGACCGCCCTCATCGCCGCCACCGATGACATCCGAGCCCTGATGGACAATGGAGAAACAGCGGCCCTCATCCTCCTAGACCTCTCTGCGGCATTCGACACGGTCTGCCACCGCACCCTAGTACGGCGCCTCAGCAACATCGGAATCCAGGACAAGGCGCTGGACTGGATCATCTCCTTCCTCGACGGAAGAACACAGAGAGTCCGCCTACCACCGTACAAGTCAGAGGCCTCCGAAGTCACCTGCGGCGTCCCTCAAGGATCATCTCTGAGCCCCACCCTCTTCAACGTCTACATGAGCCCCCTCGCGGCCATCGTACGCAAACACAACCTCAGCATAATCTCCTACGCCGACGACACCCAACTGATCCTCTCCCTGACCAACGACCCCGCCGCCGCCAGATCCAACCTGCACGAAGGGATGAAAGAGGTAGCCGAGTGGATGACGACCAGCCGCCTGAAACTGAACTCGGACAAGACGGAGGTCCTCATCCTGGGCTCCTCACCCTCCGCCTGGGACGACTCCTGGTGGCCTCCCGCCCTGGGCACCGCACCCAAACCGACAGACCATGCACGCAACCTGGGCTTCCTCCTGGACTCCTCCCTCTCCATGACCAGGCAAGTCAACAACGTCTCCTCGGCGTGCTTCAACATCCTACGCATGCTACGGAAGATCTTCTGGTGGATCCCCACCGAGACCAGGAAGACCGTCACCCAGGCCCTCGTCACCAGCCGACTGGACTACGGCAACGCCCTCTACGCCGGTACCACCGCCAAGCTCCAGAAGAGACTCCAGCGGATCCAGAACGCCTCAGCCAGACTCATCCTCGACATCCCACGAACCAGCCACATCTCCGGACATCTGAGAGACCTTCACTGGCTCCCCGTCAACAAGAGAATCACCTTCCGCCTCCTCACCCACGCACACAAAGCCCTACACGACCAAGGCCCGAGCTACCTCAACAGCCGAGTCAACTTCCACGCTCCCAAACGCCACCTCCGATCAGCCAACCACGCCCTCGCCGCCGTCCCCCGCATCCGAAGAGCGACTACAGGAGGAAGGTCCTTCTCCTACCTGGCCGCCAAAACCTGGAACTCCCTCCCTACCGACCTGCGCCTGACCCAAGACCACCTCTCCTTCAGGAAGAAGCTGAAGACCTGGCTGTTCGAGCAGTAGCGGCACCCCCCCCCTCCCCCCCCCCAGCGCCTTGAGACCCTACGGGTATGTAGCGCGCTTTACAAGTGTCACTGATTGATTGATTGATTGATGGAAAACACTCCAGTGTTCTTGTGGTTTCTTGTTCCCATACATATGTTACTAGTGCCCTCCCCAGTTTTAGTGAATTGTATCTTTTATCGTAGATTATTCATGACTGACCTACTTTGATGTTTTGTCGAACTTGCAAAAAAGAAGGTTAACACCCTCATGTACAAACCTTTACTCCCACAAAGATTTTCATCTGAGTAAATCTACTCCAAAGGGCAAGGGGTGGGATTCTCCAGGGCAGGAACACCTGGCATTCTGACCCAAGAAACTGTTGTAGATTTACTCCTGGCAAGGTTGGGAAAGATTCCGCTCCCGTGTGAGAAAGGCATAGTGCACACAGAAAACAGATGGGGTGCAGGTCCATGCGAGGGTTCTCCACTGGCCCTAAAGTTCTGATTTTTTTGTGTACTCTGTCCCAGAGAGAGGCGGAACACTGAGGACCTGATTCACAAAGAGCCTCGGCACTCACGGTGGAGGCTTCACAGATTCACAAAGAGCCTCGGCACTCGTGGTGGAGGCTTCACAGACTCACAAAGAGCCTCGACACTCACGGTGGAGGCTTCACAGATTCACAAAGAGCCTCTGGAATTGTGGAAGAGGCTTCACAGATTCACAAAGAGCCTGGGCACTCGTGGCGGAGTCTTCATAGATTCACAAAGAGCCGCAGCACTCATGGCGGAGGCTTCACAGATTCACAAAGAACCTCGCATTCGTGGTGGAGGCTTTACAGATTCACAAAGAGTTATTCACAAAGCGCCTCTGCACTCATGGTGGAGGCTTCACAGATTCACAAAGAGCCTCACACTTGTGGCGAAGGCTTCACAGATTCACAAAGAGCCATTCACAAAGAGCCTCGGCACTCATGGCGGAGGCTTCACAGATTCACAAAGAGCCTCGCACTCGTGGGAGAGGCTTCACAGATTCACAAAGAGCCTCGGCACTCGTGGTGGAGGCTTTACAGATTCACAAAGAGCCATTCACAAAGAGAGTCAGCACTCATGACGGAGGCTTCACAGATTAACAAAGAGCCTCAGCACTCATGGTGGAGGCTCCAAAGTTGTAGCGGCATCTCTGCACTCGTGTCAGGATCTCTGCACTCATGGCAGGATCTCCGCACTTGTGGCATGATCTCTGGACTGAAGTTTCTCATTGCCAAGATCTCGCTGTGAATGCAGAGATCCCACCACAACTGCGGAGCCCCTACAACGAGTGCAGAGGCTCTATGTGCATTGGGCCCAGTGAGTGGTCTAGAACTGATAGGGAGGACCAAGGATGGACACGACTCAGGAAGGACATATGTTTCACATGTTTCAAGTTTATTTGCTAGCCCAGGGCACCATTACATAAATAATAAATTAGAATCAAAATACATTTCACGTCATTACAACTATAATTATAGCTTCATAAATCAGTAATAGAAGTTTACATCTAGGTGACATTAAATACAGATGAGCTACTATCTTATGACTATATTATCTATTACTAAAATACTCTAATTAATTAATAGGTCACATTAACAAAGCAACGGTGGGTGGTAATACCATGAGCACACGGAATCTAGGCATCCCTGGGATAAGAAGACTCAATCCCCTATCTAATTATTTCACTTTACCTGCAAGAGTGCTCGACAAATATGTAAATAATCTGCAGTGGAATTCATGCACTAGTCAGGTGAATGAGAACTAGCCCATTAACCAGGAATATAATTTAACTTCAACCTTTTAGCAGTTAATTATAAAATGTGGCATCCTATAAAAACTGTGTAAAACGTGATGTCATGCCAGATTGTTCTGTAGCTTGGAGCTTCCTGTACTGCAGCATCTTCCATCACCAGGTCCTCTCTAGTTGAGTTTCAGCAATGGATGTAATTGAGTTAGGCTAAATGGAAACAAGATAGAGGTGTCACAGATTGGAGACAGTATAGGATGTTTCCTGGACTTCTCGTTGTTTGCCGTTGGGGTCCGGTACGTCAGGTATTGGTATGCCCTGGCTCCGGTAGGTCCTGGTGTCTTCAACCTCGGTGGGGAGACAGATTTGATCCTCCAGAGCTATTGTACCTTTTCTCGTTTTGGTGCTGTGTCAAGGTGCTCGAGGGGCAGCACGTCAACAAATCAGACTTCACGGGATGGGTGCCTGCAGTGTGCAGGGGATTGATGCTCTCACTCCAAGGATGCTTCATGGTGATTTCTTAAAAGCTGGAGGTGCTCCAGGTTTTGTGGTGTCAGAATGACACCGCAGCAGTGACTGTTGAGTCCTGGGAGCAGCAGACAGGGGTTGGCACCTTTTTCTTCAACAGCAGGGCTTCAGTTCTCGACCAGCGGGTCTTCTTTGTCCTGGTATGCTCTTGTCTGCCGAATCTGATGTTCAGGTCTCAGGGTGCTACCTAAATACTAAATTTATGGGCATTACAAGGGTAGACAGGTAGAAGCCAGTGGGCTACTTACCTTTATGGTGTCTATACTCTCTAGTGACCACTTCCTGTTAGAAGGTTTTCTCACTATCTTAATATGGTGGAATTTCAGGAGAGGGGTTCACATCGCCAGGCCGGCCCTAGGGGTGGTGTAGGCGAAATGATGACACTCCCCTCCTCCTAATTTAACTAATTTTCCTGTCTTTCCTCCAACCAAAAGTGGAGCAGGAAAGGAGTCCTGGCCTCTCCCGCTATCTGGAGGTTATTGGGTTGGATTTCAAAAAGCAGCATTGCCGCCTTTGAAGCTTCCCACCCTGGAAGGTCATCCTGTCCTGGAGGAGGTGTGAAGCACCTCTGAGCAGGCTTTGTCTCTGTCCTCTAAGAGTGCTGCCTCTCACCCCATGTGGTCAGTAATATGTTTGGTAGTGGCAGGGTGGCAAAAGCAACTCGGGAACCATACCAGTGCTTGGTAGGGTTTCAGGGAACCCTTGAAAGGGCCTCCTGTGTCAATTTATTAATAAATTCAACACTGGCATCAAAGAGGATTTATTAAGAAAAGATTTCTGCTATCAAACATCTTAGAAATCAGTGAAGCAATCGTGGAGCTAGGAAACTCATGTTGACAAGTATCCAGTCAATCTAATCTTTATGGCTTCCTGTACACTTACAACATCTCAGAATGGACTGGACATTGTAGCGGCATATTTGCACATGCTCGTATGCCCACACATAGGATATAGTGCACCCTGCCTTAGAGCTAAAGGCCTGCAGTAGAAGTGACTTACCTATATCCTATGCAGTGAATGGGAGGCATGGCACAGAGGGATGTGTGCCATGTCGACTCTTAGGATTTCTCTGCACCAACACATGCAGCCTGCAATGGCAAAGCACATAACCTTGGTGAGGGGTCCTTGGTCTGGCACATCCAATGCTGTGGCCCCAGACGACCCTCTTCAGGAAGCATGCCTAGGAACCAGGGGTAGCAGTTATTAGGGACTTACAGGGGTAACTGAAGTTGTGCCAATTGTGGTACAGTTTTTGGGAAAGAGATCCGGCAGTGGGAACCAGATAAGCAGGAACCCAGTGCACTTACATTTCGGATTTACATCAGATAAAAAGTGGGAGCTAACCATGTCAAAAGAGGTACTTTCGTACAGGCACAAAATGCGCACTTCTGCTATCACAGTATTAGACATGCTCACACTATGAGATAGAGAGAAGTTTGGCCAGCCCATTCACTCTGTAAACAGTAGTAATGAAAAAGGTGCAGAGACCCAGAAACGAAATTAAAAAAGAAAAAACAGCTATGCACTAACAATGGAAGCCAAAGCTATTAAACAACAGCACCACAGACAAATGTTCAAAATGAGAGACATATATGAAGACAAGAAAATACATTATCTTATAAACCTGTAAAGGCAAATGACCAACTATACATCTGGCCATATTACTATACCGTAGACTACGCAATGTCATAAATGAGATATTCCCAACATCACCCATCGGTGTTCCTACACATCCACCAATGGTTTTTGGTGCATTCCCAGATTTACTAACACTAGTAAACCTGGGAATGCTTCGGAATGGTACGCCATCCCAGTGGAAGCGTAACAAGCAGAAGTATTTTTATTTCTCCTAATTTTTTCTCCTTCTACATGTGCTGCATTTTACAGCATACATAGAAAGTGTAATGCAGGCACGCTTGCACCATGCTGTAAGGGTACCTGTATTGGCGCTTGGCCACATCTTACGATATCACAGAGGGAGAGCAGGAATGCGCCACATCTTAGTAGATATGGCATATTTCTGCCCTCTCCATTTGATGCTGTACAATTGTCTTGTTGCATTGTGCCAAATATTAGTAAGTTCTCCCCCTAGTCTTCAAACTGGAGCAACTCAATTGAGCACATTGTTGGCAATTAAACATTTGGCTAATCCTTGGTCAGCTTTAATTACTACTAGAAGGACAGAGAGTGAAGTTGAAGTCCCTTTCTTTACCACACAAAGGGTCAGATGTACGACCCTGTTTTGCAGTCGCAAACGGGAGATCCTCCCATTTGCGGCCGCAGAAAAGGGTAATAGCATGTACAAATGCTATTTTGTGAGTCACTGACTCGCAAAATAGCATTTTCTACTCTCACTATTAGGAAGGGGCGTCCCTTCCTAATAGCTAATCAACATGCTATGTACTAATGCTTTGCAGCTGTATTTGTGGCCCCAAAACACTAGAAGTTTACCACATTAAGTAGGTGGTAAACCACTCGCAAAGGGTAAGGGGTCCACAGGGGACCCCTTCCCCTTTGTGAGTATGTGGGAAATTATTTTTTAAGAAGAGGCAGTGGTCCCAGGGACCAGTGCCGGCCCTTAAAAAATTGAAACAAAAGTTTATTTTTTCTTTTTTAAATGCATCTCATTTTCCTTTAAGGAAAACGGGCTGCATTAAAAAAAACTGCTTTATTAAAACAGCAGTCACAGACATGGTGGTCTGCTGATCCCAGCAGGCCACCATCCCTGTGAATGCTAGCCGTTCCTAAAAGGGTCGCAAATTGCGCCTGCCTCATTAATATTAATGAGGCATGCAATTTACAACCCCATTAGGAATCGCAAACAATGTCTGAGACACTGTTGTGCATTCCAATTTGCGAGTCGCAAATTGCGAGTCGCAAATGTGACGCAATTTGCGACTCGCTATTTGGCGGGTCGTACACCTGGCCCAATGATCTTAATGCAACTTGGCCAGATTTTATACTTGCCCTCTTTGGGGGCTACAGTCCCCCTCATGTTGCCCAATCTTTTAATGAGGAACTCTTAAAGATATGTAAGTTCCATAAACACGACCGGACTGGCTGTTCCGGATTTTTACTGGACAACTGCTGGCTTGGAGGCTGGCTTTAGCGTAGAATTGGCTGCCATGAGTCAACCATGCCCTCTTGGCCCATTCTATTTGTGGCCTCCTGCAGGGTGCTGATAGTTTGAACATTTTTCCCAGGACTGATTTGGTTTCCACCAATCCAGGCCTGTCTATAAATCTCATACTGGAGAGTGTAGCTT
The DNA here is from genome assembly GCF_964204655.1 of Triturus cristatus. Lineage (NCBI taxonomy): Eukaryota > Metazoa > Chordata > Amphibia > Caudata > Salamandridae > Triturus > Triturus cristatus. Next base: position 1,137,972,996 of record NC_140584.1, read on the forward strand.
TGAGGCGCTAGGTGAATATTCAATTCCATTTGCACTAGACAAGCAATCACATTGTATTATTTCTAACAAACAGCTGAAGACCTGTCTGTTGCCCAATTAATGTAGGTGAATTATTTGCTTTGCTCACAAGATTGTCTAGTCTTTCAATAAGCACCAAGAAGCCCTCATAACAGTTGCGACCTTTACAAAATCATAAATTGAATAAACACATTTCAAATGCAGTTGACATTATGTTCTTTTCAATACTTCATTCAGCCTTTATTTAAATGTCGAATCTCTGGAGCAATTTGTGACTGCTTGCCCACATTGTTATTTGTCCCCTAGCACCTGAAACAGATGCAAGTATCAGTACCAAAAACAGGTGAATGTCTGAGTACAAGATGAAAGAAGAGCTTCAGTGTTGGCACGCCTCTCCATAGACTTGAACTGTTACACTAATGTATGTATGTAGGACACTAAGGAAACGTTCCTAGGCTCTCCTGTTTTCTGTGGGGTATTTGTGGATTTCAGTGGTGTTTTCTCAGTGTTTTTTAAACCTTTTGAAATCAGTGCTTATCAATGTTTATTCAGCTATGTAGCCCCCAAGATAAGCAAAACGATGTTTTTCCAGTGTTTACAAAACATTTTGGTTTTTTTAATGATTATTATAAAGCGCACATTTAATGTAAAGGGGAAGTAATTCAGGGTATATAGTGTCTTCTCATTGGCAGCGTGCCCAAAGGGATTATGTTAGACTGTTTTAACCCCTTCCCTGTGGGGGTAATTCCCCCGCAGTGCGGGGGGGGGCTGCAGCGCCGCTGTACTCGTGACGAGCTCAGCTCGTCATGACTCACAGTGGACCTGTGCTCATGATGAGCTGAGCTCGTCACGACCCCGCCCACTGATTAATTCTCCCGCACAGGCGGTGAATTAATCACGCGTGGGCGGGCTGCGGCCGTAATGACAAGCTCAGCTCATCATGAGCACAGCTCCACTGTGACTCATGACGAGCTGAGCTCGTCATGAGCACTCAACCAGTTCAGCATAGAAGTCTGTGTATTTCTCTCTCTCTCTCTCTCTCTCTCTCTCTCTCTCTCTCTCTCTCTCTCTCTCTCTCTCTCTCTCTCTCTCTCTCTCTCTCTCGCTCACTCACTCACTCACTCACTCACACTCAAACTCAGATCTCATTACCCTCTCTCACATTCGCTCTGTCAGGACTTTGTCTGGTTCACAGGGATATTAGTGGATTTAAAAAGTAAGAGTGCTATAGTGAAATGTTTTAGTAAATACATTCCTGGTTACCTACTCCTTCCTGAATATTAAAACATTGTAGGGGTGGTCAACAATGCCAACAGCATAGTGCCTTCTGAAACCTTTAAAATGTTGAATGAGTTTTTGTCAATTTTATGCAGGAGGTGTTCCAGGAAACCACTTGACACATATTTCCTGAAACATTGCCAGTATTTATGTCTCACTGTGCTTTAAAAGTCACTATTTTTTTTGGTGGCCAAGATGGCGGGGTGAGCGGACGCTTCCTCCCGTAGCTCCTCCGGCCCGGCCAAGCTAAAGCCTTTTTGTTATGCTTTTCTCCCCCCGCTGAGGCTCAGCGCGGGAGAGGAGCGTGGCGGAACATCAGGGGCACACATCGGTGCTGTTTTGGTCCGGATCGCCCCGGGGGAACCCCCCCAAGGGTTCGTCTGAGATCAGGGGATGACGGCGGTGAGCCCGAGGGGCGGAGCGTATTGGAGAGCTGTCCGGGCGCCTCGGTTGGGCCTGGTGCTGGAAGCTGCGGTCTGGAGGGGATCTGGCCCGCCGCTCGACGGTGACTGAAGGAGCCTGGCGGGAAGGGGCCCGACGGTGTGGAGGGCTTGGGACGGGTGCCCCGGCACTCGGACTGGTGACGGCGACACCTGGCACTGCGGAGGCCCTGACCCCTAGCCGAGGTACGGCGGACTCCTTGTTGGGGCCGGATCATCTGGCCCCCTGTGCGTGACTAACGGGGGCCGGTGGTGGAACTTATTTCACGGCGGGGCACCTCGGAGGCCCCGGGGGTGTCGCCGGGCCTAGTCGGTGTGGCTTGCTCCGCCCGGCCGCCATTTTGTCCCCGAAGGAGCAGTGGTGGCGACCTCCGCTGAGCCCTGGATGCTGGCTGCACACGACCTCCCGATATTGCTGTCTTGACTACCGGAGGGATGAGCTGTTGGGACCCCCTCGCTGCGGCCCCCTTGGTTGTCTCACGCTAGCTCTTGCGGCTGACGGTGACCGGGCTCGGCCGCCATTTTGTCACCTGTGACGCAGCGACCTCACTTGTGGGGGATCCCCCGGCCCGAGTGCTTGCCGGCGGCTGAGCATCTCTGGGGCGCCTGGATCGGGGCCCGACTGCGGAGCTGACGATGGCTGGGAAAGGAGGCCCGAAGAAAGGGGACCGTACTCTGCCGGACATGCTTGGCAGGGCCCAGCACTTGCGGGACAGGACACAGCCCTCGCCGGGGCCCTCCCGGGCTCCGGCGGATGTGACTGGAGGGGAGCCACCCGTCACGAGGGCCTTCATGGAGGAACTGTTTAGCTCCCTCAGGGAGGACTTCCAGACACTGAAGCGGGAGGTGGCCAGCGAGGTCCGAGAAGTGCGCAGAGAGGTGGAGGGCCTAGGTGAGCGTGTGGAGGCGGTGGAGACGGAGGGCCAACAGCGAGCGGAGGAGATAGTCCACCTCCAGCAGGACGTTCTTCGCCTCCGGGAACAGTGTGTGGAGCTCCAGGCCCACTCTGAGGACCTCGAGAACAGATCTCGGAGGAACAACATCCGAGTGCGTGGCGTGCCGACTGCGGATGAGGGGTCCGATCTGGGGGGCTATCTGCGGGCCCTGTTCCGAGAAATCCTGGGGGAGGCCGCGGACTTTCCCATCAGCATCGACAGGGCGCATAGGGTTGGCCGCCAGCGCCAGCCATCGGCACCCCCACCGGACATTCTGGCCTTCCTGCCCGACTTTCCACTAAAGGAGCGTATCATGGCTGAAGCCCGCAGGAAACAGCCCCTGACCTTTCGGGATCGGCCGGTGGCGCTGTACCAGGACCTCTCTGCCATCACTCTCCAGAAACGCAGGTCCTTTAGGATTGCCACTGACTTTTTGCGCGAGCATGAGACGCCGTACTCTTGGGGTCACCCCTTCCGCTTGATTTTTCGGTGGAACGGGGTATTGCATCAGCTACGCTCCTTGCAAGACATTTGTGGTGTCCTGGGGCTCACGGCAGCGGAGGAAGAGGGAGCTACGCCGTCGTGGAGGTCCTCGGAGGGACGGAATCGGCGGAGGTCATCGAGGCGGCGCTCAGCGACCAGTGCAGGGCGCCCGGACTCCCCTACCATTAGGGCGGACATGGCAGACGCCCTGAGGGCGGCGGCCGGGGACTCGATCGGCTCCTCTAGCGTGGCCTTGACGGCCTAACATACACTCCGGGGGGAGATGTCTTTAGCTTCTTAACATGCTTGGCACGGGGCGGGGGGGTTGGGGGGGAGCGGGCGGAGGTGAGTGGCTGGACGTCCACTTTGCTATTTTCTACGGACTTGCCCGTTTTGGGGCTTGACTGAGACTATGGGGTGTTTGAGTTTGGGGATGGCTAGTTGCCAAGGTTGTGTTTTGGGTGGGGGAGGGGGTTGTTTTGGGGTTGGGAAGGTCCCGTCCGATGTTGTCTTTGCCCGCTTTGTCTTGGCTTGTCCCGCACTGTGGCCCCGCGCGCCCCACCCGCTGATTCCCTACCCATTGCATGGCGCTCCCGATCCCTGCGAGGAATGCCGGGCCTAAAGGTAGTGACCCTTAATGTTCAGGGTCTGAATAACCCGGTGAAGCGCAGGGCGATCCTGTCGTTGCTGGAGGGGACGCAGGCGGACATTTGCCTTTTGCAGGAGACACACTTATTGCCCCGAGACTGCCACAGGATGCGCTCTGCTAAGTTCCCCACCCAGTTCTTTTCCTCGGCAGCGAACAAGACGGCAGGGGTAGCCATTCTCCTAGCGAGCTCCTTTCGGGGGGAGGTGTTGCATAAGTGTGCTGAACAGAAGGGGAGGCTCCTTGCGTATCGCATGAGCCTGGGAGGCATAGCATTTACGGTTGGCTCCGTTTATAGCCCAAACGAGCACCAGGAGCGCTTCCTAGACTCCGCGCTGGTGGATGTCACTGCTTCCCCGGACCGACACGTTATCTTGGGCGGAGACCTCAACATTGTCTTTGACTCTGGGATGGACAGATCGGCGCAGCGCTTCCCGCAGACGGGGGAACTGTCCCAGGCTGGGAAGGCCCGAATTGCGGACATGGACTTGCATGATCTCTGGCGCTCCCTGCACCCCACGGATAGGGACTACTCTTTCTTCTCGCACGCACACCGCACTTACTCACGGCTGGACTACCTCCTGGTGAGTGGACCGATGCGTGCCGCTGCCACGGCGGCGGACATCGGGGTCCTGACCCTGTCTGACCACTCTCCAGTTATCGGCGTTTTCCAGTGGCCGGCGGCCTCCCCCTCTCGGGGGGTGTGGCGCCTCCGGGACACACTTCTACACAAAAAATCGGTGGTGCAACGCATCGGGGAGGTCATACAGGACTATCTCACTCACAATAGCAACACTGACACCTCGCAGGCGACACAGTGGGCGGCATTGAAGGCCGTCCTACGGGGGGAATTCATCTCTATCTCTGCAGCCGAGAATAAGGAGCGACAACTGAAGAGGGATGAGTTGACGGCTCAAGTTCGGGAGCTTGAGCAGGTCCACCGCCGTACGGGAGCGCCGAGGGTCTGGAGGCAGTTGAAGGCAGCGAGGAAGCTCCTCTCGGCTCTGGATCTTGATAGGGCGGAGTACGCCGCCTTACGTTTGAAACATGCCTACTACACTGGGGGGGACAGATGTGGCAAGCTCCTAGCACACCGGCTCCGGGTCGCGCAACAGCGCAGCGTCGTGAAAGAATTGGTGGGCGCGGACGGGGGGGTTGTCTCCGGGGACGCGGAAGTAGCGGAGTCTTTCCGCGGCTTCTACGAGGCGCTGTATGCTGAGGAGCCCTCCCCGCCACGGGAGACCGATAGCTATTTGGAGTCGGTGACCCTCCCGGTACTGGACCCGGCTCAGGCTGACCACCTGGAGCGGGACATCCATGTGGAGGAAGTGATTTCAGCTATTGCGCGGCTGAAACATGGCAAGGCCCCGGGCCCGGACGGGTTCACGTCGCTATTCTACAAGACTTTTTGCACGGCCGTGGCCCCTGTCCTTACGCGGCTGTTTAACTCTTTCTCCGCACCGGGAGCCATCCCTCCGGATCTCCTGAGGGCAACGGTCGCGGTAATCCCGAAGCCTGGGAAGGACCGGGCCCTTTGCGGCTCATACCGGCCCATCTCTCTCCTAAATGTCGACCTCAAGTTGTACACGGGGATTCTCGCAGCCAGGCTGGGTCCACACCTCCCCGACCTGGTGGAGGCGGACCAGGCTGGTTTTGTGCCCGGTAGACAGACGGTTGACAACACCAAGAGGGTGACACATGTTCTGGAGAAGGCCTCAAGGATCTCGGGGGAGCGGATGTTGTTGTCCGTTGATGCAGAGAAGGCCTTCGACAGAGTTCACTGGCCGTATCTTGAGCGGGTCCTTAAGAAACTGGGAATCGGCGATAAGTTCCGCACCATGGTATTTAATTGCTATAAGCATCCTTCAGCGTCGGTGCGGGTAAACGGGTGTAGCTCTGGTAGCTTTGCCATCGAGCGCGGCACGCGGCAGGGCTGCCCTCTCTCGCCGCTCCTGTTTGCCCTCTACATGGAGCCGTTTGCTCAGAGGATTCGTGACAATCCGGATGCTGTCGGGGTCCGGATGGGCCAGTACGTCCACACCGTCAGTCTCTATGCGGACGATGTCCTGCTGACTTTGGACGACCCTAGGAGGTCGCTGCCTACTTGCCTCCGAGAGTTGGACGCCTTCGCGGGGGTGGCCGGCTTCAAAATGAATATGAGCAAGTCGATGGCACTGGACGTGTCCCTGGCTGCGGAAACCAGGAGGGATCTTCAACGGCTCTTCCCCATGCAGTGGTCCTCGTCCACGGTGCCGTATCTGGGGATTCTGCTGGCGCCTACACTGTCGGAGATGGTTACGGCCAATTATGCCTCCCTCAGCAGGAAGATCAAGGACGAGCTTGGCCGCTGGAACAAGGGCCTGCTGTCCTGGCTGGGGCGAATCGCGGCGGTCAAAATGACGGTGCTGCCCCAGATACTATATCTTTTCCGGGCCCTTCCACTCCAACCCCCGGTGGGCTGGATACGACAAATGCAGGCTGACATCTCCCGCTTTGTCTGGCAGGGCCGCAGGCCACGCATGAAGAGGGTCCTCTCCACGCTTGCTCCGGAAGCGGGGGGTCTCGGCATTCCGGACCTCCGTAAGTACTTTCAGGCGGCACAGCTCCGCTATCTGGTGGAGTGGAGCAGGTGGGAGTCCGACAAACATTGGCTCTTCCAAGACCAGGCAGTGGCGGGCCGCACCTTACAAGAGGTTCCATTCCTGCGCCGCGCGCACCGCCCCGCTAATCTTTACGCTTCCTTTGTTACGCGGGTCCCCCTGCGTGTGTGGGACGCGGTCTGTGAGGCCCGGGGCCTTACCACCTTCCCTTCGCCGCTCACGCCCATTGCGGGCAACCCGGACTTCTCCCCTGGGATGGAGCCGGGGGTTTTCTCCCACTGGGTGCAGGCGGGCTGCAGGGCACTCTTCCAGATCTATGGCCCGGAAGGAGTGGTTCCTTTTCAGCAACTCCGCCAGGAGTTCGGCCTGACGGAGCTGGACAGATTGCGCTACATGCAAGTTCGGCATTGGGCCCTCCAGCCTCAGGTGCGTGCCGCCGCTGCCCGTCCAATTACACCGTATGAGCGGTGGTTGGCTACTCGGACCTCCGACGCTAAACTGATCACTGATCTGTACAAACACCTACAACCCCCGCCGTTTCACTACTACAATCCGGGGAGGGAGCGTTGGCACAGGGAATTGGGTAGGACACTCAGCCACAAGGAATGGGACAAAATTGCGTATCGGGCGCGGCACTCTGCATACCACACGGGCCTTACGGAAACCTTCACTAAAGTGTCCACATACTGGTACTATACCCCGGAGAGACTGTATGAAATGCATAGACACACTGACAAGGGGTGCTGGCGGAGCTGCGGGCAGGAAGGTACCCTTACACACATCCTATGGGATTGCCCAGTGCTGACCGCCTACTGGAAGGAAGTTCTGGACGAGGTGGATGAGCACTTTGGCATAGAGCTGCCGCGCCTCCCGGCGTATGTCCTGCTGGGCCTCCCCAATGACCTAATGTACCCACTGAAGTCCCGCAGGGGTAGGCAGATTGCGATAGCGCTGGGGTCTGCGGTTCAGAACATTCTGATCCACTGGCGCACATCCACCGCCCCCTCCATCACCGGTTGGTTGCACAGACTCTGGCATGTGCTGGGGATGGAGAAGCTGTCGCTTACGGTTGCGGGGGAGATAGACCAATTTGAGGAGCTATGGCAACCCTTTCTAGCGCTGCTGTCCACTGAATTCCGGGAGCTCACCTGCCCGAGGTATCTTAGGCTTCTCAGGCTGCGGCCGCCGGTGACCCCGGCGGACTAGCTTACATGTGAGATGGGGACCCCCGGCGGGGGGGGGGGGGGCTGTGCGGGGCTTCCTGGTTAGGGCTACTTTGCTGCGGGACCATAGGACGGGGGGAGGGGGGAGTGTTGTTGTTTTTGTACTGGGAGGATGGGGGATGGGAGGGGGGGGACTGTGTTCTGTTGAGGGGTTGATTGGGGGGGGTTTTATTGCTCTGCTTTTGGGTGTCGGATACGCGCGTGGGATTCCACAGCTTGTAATTCTAGCGTTCATTTACTGTGTTCTTCCCTCTGAGCCAACGCTTCACCTATTGCCAACCCTCTGGAGATGCATCCCTTCTTCTTTGACTGTATTCCACGTATCCTGCCTCCTGTCCCCCTCCCCCATGGTTTGTTTTGTCTCAATAAAAACGTTTTAAACATAAAAGTCACTATTTTCTGCAATGATTTAGTGTCAAAGGTACAACTATAGTAATGTTTTAAAATATACAGCAAAATATGCTGTGTTCTTTAAACTTTTTCTACTGTGTGTCATTTAAAAAAAGGTATTTTGAGAGGACCCACATCCCTGTCCATAACCAAGGCCGCTTTCATGCTCTAGTTGCCCTTCGGGGCTCTCTGAAAGGAAAAGGTGGTCTGCATACATGGGATAAAGTACCCACTGCCTTACATTACAGTGCGATATAAAGTCACCGAAGAGTTCCGTGACCATTTAGAGGAACGAGGCAGAAGCAGGGGTGGCTCCTGCCTTTGAGAGCTGGGGTGATGCCCCATTCGCATTTTGGACCCCTAATCCCTCTTTTATGTGCAGATTTAAATTAACTTTACCTCAAAAACCCTCTGCATGCATTCATTTTCATGTGTCCTCACCAGCGGCAGTTATCCTCCAATCGCGGGCATCAGCTGCTGTGAAGTGAGTGGGGTTTCAATTTTGACAGACAGCACACGCCAGTAGCACTCTGAAGCAAGTGAGTGCGAGGTACCTGGCCTGAAAAGTCCACATGTTGGGTTGACCAGCTGCCAGTCTACGGCCAGCCCAACATGCGCAATAGAGGCTTCTCTCCATCTTCACATTAGGAGAGCGGGGTTGATCAAAGTCTCAACCCCCAGTTCCTAATGAGCGGTGAGTTTGCCTGCTCAAGCCAATCCTGGAGCTACTCTCTTGCTTGGTAACAGCAAGGAGGCCGCATCTGGACTGGCTGCAGCAAAGTCTACGAGGGATGCTGCGAAACCATTTCTAGGACACCGACAGACTAAAACGCAGACTCTGAAAAGTTATACATTACATGCATCATGAGTTGTAGAACTGCTTTAAAAAGACCAGAAAAAGGAGTTTAAAAACATCCTGGTAGTCTAAAAAAGGGGGAACAAGTTAAAAATTAACGAAAGTAAAGTGCTGCCCTTTCAGATGGTGTGCGGCAGAAGTGCGTATGCTGTCGAGTCCAAACAAGTCATGGCGGTGTCAGGGACAACCTAAGGATTTTGGGGGCCCTGGGCCAAACATATCTTGGGACCCCTGATAGGAACAGCTTTGAAATTATAATCCAATTTCAGCTCTTTCATGCCCTCTTTAGCCATGTCAATGACAGTGCACAGGCATCCTTGTCCAAATTCTAAATGTATTACATCTAATATTCAGGGATAGTACCCCGAATCTACCCCTAGCTCAACACCCAGACTTATCAGTTACAAAAAAGTATGACATTGTTGGCGCAAGTGGGCATAACAACCATGGGAGACCTATATCCTAATGGGACCTTTATCACGCCAGATGACCTCACATATATTAGCAATCAATCAATGTTATTTAGATTATCGTACCATAGGTTACGAGCCGCTATAAAGGTCCTCTATCCCACTTATCCAGCAGAACCACCTACATTAGAATCACTACAAACATTAATTGCCACCCCTAGTCATACCATTATGGATTCAAATCTTTACAAAAAGGTGCAGACAGAAATAGGTATGAATCAAACAATGCCAGAGACAATGTGGAGTACACTGTTAGATACCCCCTTAAGCGAAGACGACTGGCGATCCTGCTGCGCTCTTACTGAACTATTAACACCCAATGGAAATCTCCGCATTATTCATCAGGCCTATAATATCCACATTTGTAAAGCGCGAGCAATCACCGTAAGGGTCTCTAGGCGCTGGGGGCCGTTAGGAAGATTAAGCACGCTATTGCCCAGAGTCACATGGTGCTAGGCTAATCTGCCGCCGGCGCCAGGAATCGAACCGTGATCCCCAGATTCCAGAGTCAGTCGCCCTGGCCGCGGCGCCACACCTCTTCCATTCACACTCCCCTGAAATTATATAAATATGGGCTACGTGATACTGTGCACTGCAAATGATGTCCACTGGATGGGGCTGATTTTGTACATTTAGCATGGCAATACGAAAAAATAGGACGGTGTTGGGAGCAGGTGATTGGTTTATTGGAAAAACAAATGTTGTGTAAATTGAATTGCATGCCACAACTCGGTCTATTGGGTCACCAAATACCTCTGAAATCCACTAAGAAGAAACTAACTGCGATTATGTTGTTGCAAAAAGAAGGGGAGCAATGCACGGGGACAGTAAACAAACACCCACCATGGAACGTTGGAGAGCAGATCCTGTCTACTGTAGAGGCAATTTGTTGCTATATGCTGAGGAACTGCCCACTGCTGCTGCACCAGCTAACTTTGGGGAACCTCTCACGATCTATTTGCGAGAAAATCCAGAACTGTTTACGATAACTGCTTAATGTGTAAAGTGAACTGTGCTGTCAATATTATATTACTGTACAGAAATGTGCTGATTTATGTTATCCATCATGCAAAACATCCACCTTCTTTGTAAATTGTCTGACATGTACATTATTGATGTTATGAATACATTGTATTAATTAAGAAAACCATAATTTAAATAAAATATATATATTCAGGGATAGTGACAATATTGTAATGCAGCAGCAGAGCCCTACTACACTGCAAATAATCTTTGCGGCCCCCTCCCATTTCTCACATGTGACGTCCTGTTTTAATCTAAAAGAAACTTTTTATGGGTGTTGCATAAAACATAAACACAACATTTCTCTGCAAAATGTCTGTAATAGACTCTCACAAATTAACCACGTTAACATTAATTATAGGAAAACAGTATTTAAAATAATCTGTTTTAAAATAATTATTCAAGGTCAGCAGAGCAAGACTCTCTGCAGAACAGAGGTGGCTCTATCAGGGGGCCCCTGAAAGGCTGGGGCCCTGGCACAGAGCCCACTTTGCCATGCCTTAAAACGTCTGTGGGTGGTATGTATTTTGAGATCATCTCTGTGCTTAGTCATGCGTTGTAACTGGCGTGCTTAATTTTCAGAGTATTGCTAAAGTGCAGAGCATTTTGGCTTTCGGCAAGTTTCATCCTGTAATAAATAAGGGTGGAAAGCCGGTCGTTAAAGTGCATTGTGTGCCTGCTCCCTTCTGGTTCCCGCGGATATGGCTGCGGATATTAAAATATCTCTGTATTCATCTAAAAATAATGAGTCAAGCTGTATCACCGGGAGGTCAAGCTTTGGCCACATTTTGATCAAATGGTAAGAAATTTCCATAAAGTGAGCTGAAAAAACACACATTTATGTTGGCGTGGAGACTTGGCTATGTTGGCGGTGGGCGGGAGGTATGCACAGGTGGAAGAATACTGCATTCGTTAACAGACTAGCGCAGTGCTTAATTTGAGCCAGGGCTTTCCGGTGCTCAGCACCGGCACTTCATTAATTTCTGGTGCTCAGCACCGGCACCTAATAGTCAACACCATACATAGAACAGTCTACCACATGGTGGCGCTGCTCATGTAATTTAGAGATGAGCAGAACAACTGTTGTTTAGGAATACAATATACCTTACAATTGCTCATACCCGCCTCCCCAGCCATTCCTTTAGCTTTGGGGACCTGGAATAAGCTGAACTGTCGCATTTACGTGCGAGAGAGATGGTTAGTAGTTGTTTTGGCAGCGAATACAAGGGTGATGGGTGGTGCAAGCGTCAGTGGCCTCCTGGTCAGAGCCCTGGCACTTCATATTTTACAAATTAAGCACTGTAACAGAGGACATTATTCTCTCATTTATGCGTCTGCAGTAATTCTCCCAGCGTCAGGCAAAGCCTATAATTTATTAATTTAATGGAGTAAATGGGGCATGTCAGGTCTGTCGTGGAGATGAGCGGGAGCTATTTATCTCTGTGTTACTCTGCGGCGAATGCAATGATGGCTTTTATCACAAACACAACGAGCGGCCGCTCCATCTTCATTAGCGGGACGGGGGGGCTGAGCACGGCTCATCGATTGTGCGGGTCTGGCCTTATATTTTAGGTTTCTTTCAGAGGGCTGATGGTTTATCTCACCAAGAGGGGGGCTCACTCATTGGGAAATCGTGTTGCAAATGCACACATTCGCTAGACAGGGAGGGATTGATAGAGCCGTAATAACTTCAAATATAGTCTGTGTGCATTAATTAGCTGAAGACTGGCCAAGCGGAGAAGGGCGCTGTAAGGGCCCCGTGATGGAAATGGAGAGGCTGCCATTGCTTAAGAAGTTCTTGTGCAAGAAAACCCTATCACAGAATGAACTCAATCACGCCCTTGCCTGTTTCATGGCAGAGCCGTATCAATTTCAATCCTCTCCCTTAATGAATGTGAAGAGAATGTTGTGGAGAAACCCTATGCCGGAAGTAACACATGCACATGCCAGAGTTCACTTTTTTAGGTCTCGCATAGGGCAGCACATGCGCTGCCTCTCCGAGGCATTAAGTAATTAGTATGTTGGGTGAAACTCAAGGTAATTTCTACTGCTGCTTGCCATTGGTTTAACTCTGGCATTGCTCTTCTTATAGGGCTTTTCATTGGCTGCTGTTCCAATACTCACTTCCGTTTATTCCGGAAGCAGCACCGCCTAACTACAGTTTTCCTCCACTTTTGTGTGTTCATCTGTAGTTGGTGAGCACTACATTCTTTTACGGTCTCCTCGTCTTCCTCCTCCGGCTTCACCATGGACTCGCCAACGACCCCCACGGTAGCCGATAGGGAGCAGCTCGCCATGCCTGCTTCACTGGCAGTTACACACATTTGTTCCCTAACCGGTGGTGATGTGTGTCTTTATGGCGCTTCTCCGTGTGGGGGCTCTGTGTGCCCACTGATGCCCTGTGCGGTGGTGATGTGTGTCTTTATGGTGTTTCTTCGTGTGGGGGCTCTGCGTGCCCACTGATGCCCTGTGCTTCTGTGAATCCAGACGGCAGTCATGCGTCGGATGCTTCTTCGCAGGTCTCCTTTGGGGAGTTGTTAAACTTTTGTTTCCTTTCACTGGATGCCTGGCCTGGGTACGTATTAGGTCTGGGCTTCGCTACATGTCTGTGCTTGGCTCTTCACTTAAATTTACTTTATTCCTCGCCTTCTTTTCCAACGGCTGTCTTTGGTCCCCATCAGAGCTGCAGCCAGAAGGTGCAAAAAGGTTAATGCCAGTGGCACCCTGCCCCATCAGAGACGACAAGCGCACGCCTAACACAAAACATCGCTAAAGCGGGCGCGTATCTCCCCGGACCGCCCTCCTCTACCCTCATCATTTCTATCTAAATATTCTCACCCCGTGTTCCCCTCGTTGTTTAGGAGCCTGTTCCGGTATCAGCACCCCAGGCGGAAGAGGGGCTGTGGTTACTCTGAGGCAGAATGTGGGGGTCCCCGGCTCCCACCGCAGACCCACGTGTGTGACTCCGGAGCCGGCGCTTTAACCTCTCAGCTTTACACGAGGGCACCAGGTGCAAGCACAAGATAAGCCGAGGACCCTTTACAGCCTCTCAGAGTCAGGCCAGAGTGGGGTGGGGGGTCTGTAGACTTCCAGCAGGGCACATGTACACATCCAGAATATCTCACACGCAGACACACTCATAGACTAGACAAAACACTTGCACACAGAAACACAAACATAGAGGTACATGAAACAGACCGCGTCTCTCACGCACACCTTGAATCACAAAACCTCAGCCTCGTTAACTTGGGTTGATTTTTTGAAGTTTGTTGTGCTTGGTGTTACATTGTACCAATTGTTCAGGTGATGGGAGGCTGGATTCTACACAGCAGTGTTGCTCGGTAGGTGGTGTCATGACTGTCTGGGGGGGGAGAGAGTGTGTGTGTGTGTATGTGTGGGTATTTGTGTTTGTTTGAATTCTTGAACATCTGTTTTCAGGTATAGCTTGTACCCGGATGTAAAAAACACACAGAAAATACACAAGATTGAATAAATTACTCGCACCTTGAGATCTGCTGTGCGTCTTGCGGCATCTCAGTAATCCCTTTCCCTTCAGCTAATTGATATAAACTGTGCCGGGACCCAGCGGCACCTAATAGCCCCCGAGGTGTGCCAGCACTGAAAGCAGTCGGATAGCCGTGCAGTCACCCACCGAGACCCGGCGAGCAGCCCAGCCTGAATCGCACCTCTCTCTCTCTTTTTTTTCACAACTCCTTGTTTTCAGTTTCTCTTGCTTCTACTTCCTTGTATCTTTTTTCACTTCACCATCCCTGCTCACCCACTCACCTCTAAGCACTGCGGATTACTTTCAGCCTGTCAATATATTTGACAAGTATGTACTTCCTTTACACACTTGCAAATAGAATTAAAATTACAAGTAACAAACATGTCAATTGCTCTGTGCGCACTGTTGAGAGGCCAAGGATTGAATGACCATGTGTTCTAAATATATATGGCCCACTGAAAAGCACTGTGGGAAACTAGCACTAATTTCAGCCTCAACTCCAGAGGTCGCAAACATGACCCTTTATAAACAATCACACAGGCGCCTAAAGGCGACTCAGTTCACAGTAGGCACTATTCAGGGATAATACACTGCAAAAAAAATAAAAATACTAAATAACATCCTGGAGCAAGCAAAAACTCTTAGGGAAAGCAAGATTAAGTAAAACATCTGAAATGTACATAGTAACTACATCCCTGACAAATATTTTTTTTACAGTTATTGTTCAGAAATTGATCAGTGTTTTTCCTTTAAAGTTAGCAACATGAATATAAGGCTAGATAGGGGCCCCTTTCAAGAGCTGTCATTAATTACTGCCAGGTTTTAGTACCGGAGGGACCCACCCCACTTAAAGCCACCCCGCATTCTGAACTTCTGAATTTTACAACAGCCAACAATCTATGCCTTCTTCTCTAAGGACCAGCAGGAAATGTGAGTCTGCGTCAATGTTTCATGCAGTCTGAAACCAGGGAAGGAGCTGCCCCGTGTGTGTGTTTACTAATGGTTTCTGAGGGTGAATGTAGCTGCTGCTATCAGTACCTGCCTTTAACAGACCTTGGCTGATACAAGAAGGATTTGTGCCAGCGAAGCGGTTTGGAAATGCTCAAGCAGGAGTTAGTTGTCACTGTGTCATGAGACTGTAATTTATGGTGAACTCGAGATTGATTTCAGTATTTTGACAAATACTTATCATTTTTGATGGGATCACAGTGCTCCATGTTGTTGATTGTAGAAGCCAAACATTTTCGGGGCATGCTTTCAGGGCTTCAGATAGAGACCAAGTGTAAAATAAGAACAAATAAGCACTATCTGATTACATGAGTGACTTCTCTTCTCTTCTAAGCCTCTGTTTTGGTTGTATTGTTTTGCCCTGTGGGAATCCAGGCAACGGGGGAGGTTACAGGTAGGTGTTATACATGTTTGGCTGCCCCCCTTTCCAATGTCTTGCTAGGAGATTAAGGGTAGCTGAAAGGGAAAAGAAAGAGAATAGAAAAGAGAAGGGAGGAGATAGTATACAAGAAGAGTACTTTAGCCGTGGGCCTATTCTGGGCCTGTGGGGTTTTGTTTTGTGGGCAGCCGCCCCTCTCAAGTGAGTTCACGGGGGTTCGTAGGGGTCCAGGTACTCGTCCAGTGATTCCCACATTCCCCTAGTTGCTGGTCTCCAGGGTGAGTTTCACAGTGCGGTGCTATCTGCGCCTCTGAGGTACGTCACCCAGTTGAGCCAGCCTTTGAATGTCGTCTTAGCTGTATCCTTCCAGTTGGACAGGACCGTTTTCACTGCCGAGGTCAGAAGGAGGTCCAACAGGTCCCTGTTGTGCTGTGAATTTAGCTCTGCATTCATAAACGCGGTGGCAAGGGTAGAGAACTCTGGTTTTAATGTGCACACCAGCGCTTCTTTAATGAAAATGAATATTTTCTCCCAGAACGCTTTAATTTTTGGGCAGTAGAAGATGAGGTGTGCAAGGTCCTCCATTTCGTTGTCGCAGTTCCAGCACAGGTCGTTTTCCCTGAGGCCTAGTGCTGCTAGACGAACCGGGGTCCAGTAGGTCTTGTGTACCCGCCAGAATTTTGTCTGAGCTAGTTCTGTGGAGATTTTGTTCCGTCAGGGGGAGGCCTAGAGAAGAGCTTGTTCCTGCTCGCTTAGTGTGGTACCAAGTTGTTTTGACCAGTAGTTCACTGGCTTAACATTAATTTTGGTAGTGCTTGGGCGTAATAGCTTGTATAGGTGCGATACCTGGTGGCCTATTCTGTTGAGTTTCGTCATGTATTGTATAGTTGATGGGTTGTGTTGTGCTAATTTGGCTTTTGTTAGTGCTGTTCTGATTTTTAGGAAATTATAGAACTCGATGTCAGGTAGGCTATGTCTCTCTTTTAGCGTGGTGAACGTGATGCGGTTGCCTTCCTCTTCCAGTTGTGCTGGGTAGGAGATTCATTTCATCTTCCATGCCTCTATAGACAGGCATTTCCCCTTATACTTAACCTTGGTGTTGCCCCACAAGGATTCCCATTTCGAGTTCCTTACGCTGTTCTCCATTTTCTTCTCTATTTTGAGCAGGGCCATTTTTGTGTTTTTGAATATTGGGCTGGAGGCGTGTGTGTTTGTTGGCTGTTAGTAGCACCAGTGGTTCTAGGTTTTTTAGGATGGCTCGCTCGATTAATAGCCATAACGGCGTGTACCCTTGAGGGGGTGACATCCAGTAGGCTCTCTGCTTTACTAGGAATGCGGTTTGAAAGGTTCTGTAGTCTGCTAGGTTTAATCCTCCCAATTTTTTGTCTAGCCTTAGTTTTTTTATGCTTATTCTCGCTTTTTGCCTCGCCATTGGAATTTATTAATCATCTTGTCCAATTTGCGGTGGAAGTCGTCAGTGAGTAGAAGTGGTAGCATGCTCAGCAGGTAATTAATCACCGGGGTGATCATCATCTTGACTGTTTCAATTCTGCCCCACCAGGTTATACATTTGGGGGACCAGGACTCCAAGAGAGTCTTTGTCTTCCCTAACAGTAGTTTCTCATTTTGGTCTAGTGTGGACTTAAGGTCATTACCAAAATGGATCCCTAGGTATTTGATGAACCCCGTTTGCCAGGTCAGGCCCAACCCCCCAATGCATCCCTAGTGGTTTGGACGTTGAGGGGTTTACATTCTGACTTGTCCCTGTTGAGCTTATATCCTGAGTGGTTTGAGTATGTTTCTATGGTTTCTATCAGGGCCGCGATGGAGGTCGTAGGTTGCTCTGTCGCAATGAGGATGTCGTCCGCATAAGCGGCTAGTTTGACTTCCACGTTATTGATGCTGATTCCCTTCACTTGCTCGTTATCCTTGATATCTCTGATCAGGGGCTCCAAGGCCAGGAGGAATAACGAGGGGAATAAGGGACAGCCCTGTCCTGTTCGGCGTTGTAGAGCGCAGGGGTCGGAAAGTGACTCATTAACTACAATGCGTGCTCTGGGGTCCCTGTACAGTGCAATTACCTTCCGTGTGAATGTTTCCCCAAGGTTAAATGACCGTATGCATTGTTCCAGGAAGGCCCAAGATACTCTGTCGAAAGCTTTCTCGGCATCTAATGTGATAGCCACTGCTGGCTCAGCTATTTTGGTGGTGCACTCTAGTATATGGCATAGGAGTCTGGTGTTGTCGTGTGACATACGGGTCTTTAGGAAGCCTACCTGTGAATTGCTTATTAGTCTAGGTAGCATGGGGTTTAGTCTTGCAGCCAGGATTTTTGCATATATTTTGCAGTCCACATTAATTAGAGATATGGGCCTGTAGTTTTTGGGCAATAGCGCGACTTTGCCTTTCTTTGGGATTACGATTATGTTTGCCTCCGACATGGAATGGGATACTAATCCATTCTCCGCACAGTGGTTGAACACCTTTTTCATTGTGGGTTTCAGGTGCGACAGAAAGGATTTGTAGAAAGTGGCTGTGTACCCATCTGGGCCTGGCGCCTTGTTGTCCTTTAGAGACTTGACCGCCATCTATATCTCAGCCGTACTTATTTCCTGTCCTAGCTTCTGAGCTTCTTCATTTGTTAGTTTTGGGAGGTCTAGTCTGTCCAGGTAATTTGTACACCCTTCCCGGTCTAAGACCGGATCATTTTTATAGAGTTCTTGATAAAACTTTTGGAAGGTTCACAGGATTTCTTTATGTCTTGAGTGTGTGTTGTTGTTTGAGTCGGTGATGGCTGAGATGGTGTACTGTCTTTGTTTGTGCTTTAGGTAGGAAGCTAGGAGCTTCCCCGCTCTATTAGCCTTGCAAAGGTTAATGGCCTTATATTTGTTCACCCACAACCCGGCCCTCTCTCTCAATATTTTGTTGTACTCATATTTTTTCCTAGTGAGCTCTGTTAGGGTGCTAGTGTCTTGTATGGCTCTGGCGTGGGCATTTTCCAGTCTTTTGATGTCCTGCTCGAGTTGGGCCAATTGTTGATTAGCGTTTTGGTTGATTTTGGCCTTGATTCCTAATATTGTGCCCCTGACTGTCGCCTTGAGTGCATCCCATACAATCGTGGGGTCAGTGTCTTGTGTGTCGTTGTGCCTAAGGTAATCCTTTATGGCCTCCTCTATTTTACTTTTGTTAACTGGGTCAGACAAGACGTCGCTATTAAACCTCCATCTTTGGGGGATTTCTTCGTTGTGGCACCCGCTCAGCTGTAGGCTGATGCACGAGTGGTCTGAGACTAACCTAGGTACAATGTCAGTATATTCTATTAGGTGTGTGAGTGGGTCTGTGATCAGTATGTAATCTATCCTGCTGTATGAGTTGTGTGGGTTGGAATAGATGGTGTAGTCTCTAGTGTCCGGGTGTTGGAGCCGCCATGGGTCTTTGAGGTTAAATCTGGTACAGATGTTCTTTAGTGTGTTGTGGGCATTTGAGGGTTGAGAGTGGCAGTGTGATTGTCTGTCTAGTATGTGGTCTAGGGCAATGTTAAAATCCCCGCCCACTACTGTAAGGTCATTCTGGGGGATGTCCTCTAGCTTGTGTGAGACCCCCTCCCAGAACGCGGGGTCATCTGTGTTAGGGCCATATATGTTGGCAACATGAATGTTCTCCTCCCCCCTTCTCAGGTGTGTTATCAGGATTCTCCCTGCTTCGTGGTGGTGGTGTGCTTCTATTGTTAATTTGGAGTTCCTAGTTGTCAGTGTAATTACCCCGCGTTTCTTCCCTACTGTCGGTGAGCACACTACCTGGGATATCCAGTTGGCTTTCACTAGTTTGGTATCCTCCAGAGATAGTTTGGTCTCTTGTAACAGGACCACATCCCCCTTGCTCTAAGCCAGGTAGTCGAGTATCTTTTTCCTCTTGACTGGGTGGTTGAGGCCCTTGACATTGAGGGAGACTACCTTTAGGTCAGACGCCAGGTTAAGCTTTTTGGTTTGTGTCATTGGCTATGGTAGGTGAGCGCTGGTAGCCCTATTCTGCGTCCCCAACTCTCGCTTAGTGTGCGCATCCCGCTCCCGCTTGGGTTCATTTCCTGGTATGGTGAAGGTGACTGATACCTGTATTCCCCCGGGTTGGGTCTGCTGTTTGTCCTTCTTGTTCTGGTCATAGTGTTACTTCTTGTATAGAAATGTATAGATAGAAGGGTTGAGATAGTATAGAAGACAGTGGAAAGATTAAGGAAAGAAAGACAAGACAGGCGAGGTATATATAAGGCAAGAGCTCATCAGCTCTCTATGCTTCTTCTCCCTGGGGCCGATTATGTCTCGAGTACAGCACAGCGCAATTTGCGTCCGGTTGTGTGGCCCTTCTTCTGTGCTTACTTCTGTGCCTGTGGATTGCACCCCTTTGTACTTGTTGCGGTTCCTCTCTTGGCAGTTTTGGGAGGGGGGAAGCGGGGTTGTTGGAGGCCGCCACTCTCTTACCGTGGTACCTCCGCTCGTTGCCCTCACCTGTTGCACCCGGCCCGGCGCTCTCTGCGGGCCCTCGATCCTCCCCCTCACAGCGCTGCTCGCACTGATCCTCGGTATACAGGCTCAGCTGCTTGGCTCCCCGTCTGCCCCGATCTCTCTGGCACGGTGGTTGTGGGCTGCAGTATCGCGTGGGTTTTCGGGCGTGGCCCCGGTCGGGAGTGGCCCGTTGCCTCGTAGCATTACTCTCCTCTGGTGCGTGTCTCCTCCCCTGCACACGATTTTCCCCAGCTGTGCTCACTGGGTTGCTCTTGCGCGCTGCTCTGGGACGCGCCCTTGCCTGTCCCTGTGTGCTGGGCTCACTGAGTATTGATTGTGCTTCCTCTCCTCCGCCCAAGATGGCGGCGGATGCTTGGGCGCTTTTTAGTTTCGGTTTCGCCTCTTTTGTTCTGAGCGCACCCCCTCCTCTCGCTCCTGTGATGTACCGCTCTTCTTCACCCTGTGAGTGCTTCTCCTTTTGTATCGTTCCTTTAACCTCCTCCAGCTTCCGTATCTCTTCACTGACTCGGTTGCTCCTTCGCGCTTCTCTTGGGCGCGCCCTTGCCTGTATCTGAGTGCTGGCGCTCCCTTGCTCGACTGCCCACGTTTCGCTATTTGAGCCCTTGCTTAGTTGTGGCTCTGAGGCAGGGGCTGTTGTGGCACTCCGTGGTCTACAGTCTGCTCTGCTCACCTCTCATAGTGTGCCTCCCTCTCGCAGCGCTTGCTAGCGGTTTCGAGTCGCCATTTTCTTTTTTTCTTCGCTGTACTGGGTCTCAGGCAAAGAAGGTCCGTTTCTCCTTTGTTTCCAGGGGAAACCTCATGAATTTGCTATCGCCGTATGGTGTTGATCTTCCGATGTCCATAAACGTTCATCTTTCCTCCTTTCTCCCGGTGTGAACTCGTGGGATCGCCATTTTACCTCTCGGTACGACGGAGCGGCTAATTCACGCAAGCATCGCCCCCACTTTATATTTTCAGCTTGCAGTTTTTCACCATATTGTCCATGGTAAATCCGGCAATGGAAAATGTCTGTGGTGCCCCCGTTCCCTTGATGCACTAAGCATGTGCTTATTTTGCTTAATGGTCAATTCAGCCCTGGGGGATGGGATGTGGCATCCAGAGCGGCCAACTTTGGAACTGGGGGAACGAGGTTCTAGATTCAGTGTGAGCTCGACATCCTTTGATTCTGATTAAAATCACTTAACCTGCCCGTCCCTATAACGTGAATGTAACCTTGTGTAACTGGTTCACGTGTAAAGTGCTCCAATACCTTCAGGTCGAGTTAGCGCTATATAAAAGCACAAAATGATAAGCCATAGTGAAAAGGTTGTTACGTATGCTGTACTTGTGAATTGCATGCAATTTCAGCACGTGAATAGAGGCCCGGGGCGTAACACAAACCCATGTGGCGTGGGTAGGGACACTGTGAAGAAAAGAGTGGCGCACTCCTTTGTAAAAAATATTTCGGGTATTGTTAACAGATGGTAATACAGTAGATGGTGCGATAGGGTAAGTCCTCCTGAGTATGATCAAGACGTGGTTGCACTCTCTTAGAATAAGAGAGTGTCTCCCTTATACACTCAGTGAGAAAGTTTTAATCTTTAATCAATAAAGTAATTTTAATCAAATAAAGCAATTACTTTATTGATTAAAGATTAAACTTTCACACCGAGTGCATAAGGGAGACACTCTCTTATTCTAAGAGAGTGCAACCACGTGGGTAGGGACACACCATGGAACCCCCCAACCCTCACACAATGGGGCCCCAGTTCAGGCCAAGGAGTATCGTAAGATATCCGAGACTCAGGGACCCTCATCACATTCTGCAGGGTGGTCCTCATCATTTTGCGCTACACCACTGTGGAGGCCTGGGTGATCCTGCTGCTTCAGCGTCATTGCACACTTTATTTCGCATGGCATTTTTATATACGCATGCCTGCAAATGACAATGCCTGTTATGTATGTGTTAAGAAAACCTACAAAGTGTGTGTTTATGCGCACCACTTGCAGGTTTTCAAAACACATAAATAAAAGGCAGTGTCATTTACAATGTCAATAGCACAAACCCTCGCAAATGCGAGACCTATTGCATTGCAAATGCTTGTTCTGTTATGCTTCCTTGAAACAAATGGCAACCCAGCAAAATGCATTTTATGTTCTTCAGTTTGATTTATTGCCCTCATTTTCCATTTTATTGAATTTAAATATGGCACACTACTGACCAAAGGCAAGCATGTCAGTTGTTGTTTATTTGTTTATCTGTCATGAGTTACCCTTTAAAAGTTTAACTATTGCTCAGTGTGGGCTACTAAAGGTAGGAATAGCTGCATTGTAAATAATGGTGAATCCAGGATATGTATTATGAAAAGTCAAGCAAAGTACCTCTGTATACTCAATATTCTGTGTCTTCTGTACAATCTAAATGGACATTTTGTTGCAAAGTTGGTGTTAATACTTTTGCTTCATTCCGTGAAATTTTTTACAGGCCAAGTGCGTATGAGGACTCTGCGAGCCACCAAGCGCAGCAGTCTCGTCTCCGTGCGCCGAACGTTGTTTGCACAAAATTACGAAGGAAAGACGAGGGCAGATGGAGACCACACCGCGTGACCTCTGCTGTGGCCAGGCTCGAGTCGCATTCGTCCTGACTGGTGTCACTTATGTGATCCAGTGGTCAAATGGGGGGACCTGAAGTGCACGACATGAAAACACAACCGCTCAGATAGTTGAAATGCGTCAGCTGAAGTGTAAGGCATGAGTCTCCCATGCCGTAAAACTCAGGGAGAGGTAGACAGGTAAGCAAGCCTTCTTACCAGTGTGCCTGCTTCCCAGAAAGTAATGTAAATGTGCGCAACTGGTCAATCTGCAGATGTAAAGGGTGCCTGGAAGCCGGTATTGGCTTTAATTGATGGAATCGCATGAAGCTTCCTGAAACCTATTGATGTCATAACATTTTCTGTGCTTTATTAGCTTTCTTGGTTTCTCAAATGTGCTTGAAAATGCACTACTTTCCCACTGTTTTTAAAGATTTTCTCGGGGGGAGAACCCCATCCTGAGACCCTGTTATGACAGTCACGCACGCTCGCTTGCCACCAGGCACTCATTGCAAACTTTTATACCGCACCACTTTCAAATGTCACCAGCCACCACTGGGCAGAAGCCAGAGTTCCTTTATAAGGTCATGGAACTCTAGTAGAAAACGACAGGTTTTGTTTTCGCTGTTTAAACTGCAGCTTTAATTATGCTCTGTGCCCAGCCCTATTCCTTTGCCGCTGGCTCGGGCAACAGGAATTATGATGCCAGAACTCAAGGTAATAAGTAATCGCAGTCGGGCAGCTATGTAATTTCTTAATTACAGGCAACTAGAGATGTCACAAGTCGCCAGTGAGGAGGAAATTAGACATGGGTTTTTAGGCACGGATTTCAGGCACCCATGCAATGTATAGATTACATAGAAAAGCAAGAGTTTCCATATTCAACTTCCACATTGTGTTTGTGGGAGACCACCTTTAGAGACCACTGGAGCGCAGAGTAATCATGAAGTCAGAACTGTAAGTGCTTCCACACAGAAATGTGCACTTCACTGGATTGAAAGACAGATCAATATAGGTAGAATATTGCTAGGTTGCGTAGAAGGTAATAGAACCTTAATACAGCCTGGGTCTTCTCAACCCTGTTCACCCAGACTTAATTTAGAATTGGCTACTAAGAAAGCATGCAGAATAAAATCTCACAGTATGAATGAAATTTGAGTAGGACAATTCCAGCCTTCACTGCTTCCCATATCTATACCCCTGGCAGCTGCACGGGGAACCGGCACAGAAAAAGGTTTTTCAAGAGGGACCGTCACTGTAACTCTTCAAATAAATATATCTATCATTTAAAAGGGTAACACCGGGCTGAATCTATGTCTGATGTACATAGCAACAATATTTTGAGAAAACACACTAGAAAGATGGAATTTCACTAACTATGAGACTGATTCCCCTTTAGAGTAATTTAAGGTACATTTATTTCATATGACTGTCCTGTAAACTCATCATGGATCAACCCCCTCCAGCACTGAGAGCTAAACACAATAGAAAGAATGGACAGACTTCAGAGAGGGCAGTACTGAGAAAGCAGTAACACTTAGAACAGTCCTAAAACAGGAAGCACTCAGAGAAGGGCAGCGGCGATGGAGGGGTGGTACATAGAGGGGGCAGCACTCAGAGAGTGGCGAGACTAAGGGGGTCATTAGGATGGCGGAAGGACCGCCACCGCCAGCCGTGCGGTGGCAGGCCCTCCGCGATCCGATTGCCAATTTACCCCCGCCACATTACAATGGCGGGGGAATCGTTCCGCCACGCTTCCACCACAGGCAATTGTTAGGATTGCTTGGCGGAGCGGACAAGACCAGGGAAATAGTGGCGGCACCTAGCAGGCACCGCCCACCAGATTACAATGCTGGCGTCAGCCAGCCTTTCCATGGCTGTGGAACCGCCATAGAAAGGCTTGCGGGGATTGGGTTTGGGAGCCTGTTGCAGGCCCCCTTGTCTTGGGGGGAGGTTTTGCTGCACAGCTGCAATTCCCTGCACTGCCTGGCAGGCACCGCGTGGTACCTGCCACGTAGTGCAGTAACATGCACAGCATTGCTATTTAACATTGCGCATAGTGCTGCAGCCAGCAGCACTGTCCGCAATGTTAAATAGCCGGGATGTGCCCGCAATGCTGGCGGGCGCATCGTAATAGCAGTGGTGGGACTTCCGCATGGCTGGCGGGCAGTCCCAACCACTTCAATAATGGTGGGCGGACTCATGTCCGCCTGCCATCATAATGAGCACCTTAGAGAGGGTCGAGACTAAGAAAAAGGCGGTACTCAAAGGGCCAGACACACAGTTCACATCATGTACATGCCAGGCTACAGCTTGATATATGAAGCACTGCAAACCTTCCCTATTTAAGATATATGATGCCTTACTAGAATTTTGAATAAATTACACTTTTTGTACTCATTTATTTAAAAGATTTCGGCATGAGATTGAAAGCTCTGTGTCTGCTGGAGAGCAGTGACAATTCACGTCTTGACAGGTAGCTCCATTTAATGTCAGCAATATTAAAGCTCAACAAAGTACAGCAAAACAACGCTGGCCCTCGTGGGTTCATGAAGAAACGAACTTCAGATTACATTCCTTGAGCTGGATTATAATGGAGCAGGTAAAACAAAATGTTGTATATCTCCTCTAAATTGCAGGAAATTAATTACGTAATCATTCTAAATCTAACTTGCACCAACAGGTTTGCAGTGAAATTTTACTAATCAACTTTTACACCTTGATAAACACGAGATACACGTGGGACTAAAATGCTAATTGCATGGCAGAATAATTAATTAATTAATGATGGTACGCAAACTAACCTTAGATTGTGGTGAAATAGATAAATTGAATGATTTATGTTGCTTTGTGGTTGTTTGTGCTTCCAAGACTACAAAATGGTGAGTATTATCGCTTTAAATGTTGCTACAGCTAGAGAAATACTAATATACATTGGGATTAATGTGGGTTTAAACATTAGAATCTCCATTTCTATATTTTAATTACTGTTATGTCTGTTTTTGCTTAAGTTGGCATTCGGGCCTACTAGGCCGCAGTACCCAAGATGGAGTCTCTACAGAAAACGCCACCATGTGAGCGCGATGGATTTCTGCACAAAATAGAATGGCTATGGAGATCTCCAAATGACCCCAGATCTGTGACACTGTGTTCCTTGTCAAGGATATGAACGTGTTTGCCTGCCAACTGACAACGGTGTGAGAACAGCGGAAAGGACAATACAGAACCTGTGGAGAAATGTCTTCTCTTCCTCTAAATGTTACATTCGCAACTTTCGCCTGGGAGCAAAAGGAATATTATACAATTTGTGCCGTCCTATGCCAAGTCTCATGGAGAACCAGTTTACCCTGGGAAACTTTAGAAAACTTACAGATAACCCCGAACGGTCCAACCAGAACATTTCTCTACCCCTAAATTGTTGCACGTTCATATGAAGTAAGAGGGAAAAAGGGTATAAAAAGCCCTCATCTGCCAAAGGGGGTTGGTCATCGGGCTGATCTTTCATGGCGTTGGGTCTGCATTGAACTGGTGTTGTTTAATTGGTTTGCCTTGGGTTTCTTTGGTTTTCGGGACAGAAGTTTGCAGTGTACCTTATATTTCGTCTGATGGTTTGATCTTTGCTGTAGGTCGGACAGCCTATCCTGGAAATTGTACCAGAGAATGGGGATAACCCTCTGTTTACTCAGAAAGTCGCAGACGCTTGATAATTGGTAATTAATTAATTGCACTTTCTAAATTCATGCTTATTTACTAAATGTCTGATTTCTCTTTAAAATTAAACTGAATGTATATTATGAACTGTAGTACATAAATGCTAATGTAGAGAAATTAATATTATGTAAATAAAAATGTTATTAATAAGAAATGTTTGTGGTTCCTTAATTAATTACAGAAAAATACCAAATGTTTCCTAGGCTTTAATTGTGTTTTAGCTGGTCCTAATTCACCATCAACCAGTCCAACTAATTGGTCCATCGACCAAGTGGTGGAGTGCCTTGATGTTAAGGTCAGGATTCTGTAGGTGCATAGGTATAAAATGTATATAATGTAAATAAATTAATCCTGATAGGTAATAAGGTACCCACATGGCCAGCGCTTTTTCTCCTTTGTACGGATTTGAATGAGAGTTATTGAATGACGAGTGCGTGTTGGTGTTATGGGCCCGCCAATGAATGAGTGTATGGATGAGTTGTGATTACGAATCTGTGACCTAGGGAGAATATGAAAATTTGCCCTTTGCGCTGCATCAATTACAATCCTGCACAGTCATTTCTGGATTACATAGATGGACTGTTGCTGATCTTGCATCGGTATTTACTCAGAGCTTTGGACCTAAAATCTGATACAAAACGACCTTTCTGCACTGGACGGTTGTCACGAAGGTCAGTGTAAAATTACCTTAGAGACCTGTTGCACTCTTTGCGAATTGGGAATGTTGGTTGCACTGGAGCAATCTATGTCATTCGACCTGAGATTGGTGCATGCATAGAATCAAGTAGTGGTGACAGTGAAAAGATACTACCCAGAGTAGATCCCTGAGATGTTCGTGCCTTGGAAGGAGTTGTGGTTAGCAGGCGAGGTTCAGGTTTACTGAGTGAAGCCGATGGTTCTCACCTGAGAGCACCGAGGACATTGCAGCAAAGGCGTTGACCTTGAGTTTGCACACCGGGTTCCCCGTGTAGAACATCTCAAGAAGCAGCAACCCAAAGCTGGCCACCAGTAGAGTAATGTAGAGCATCTCAGAGCCCAGGGACAGCCAGAGTATGCCTGTAATCAGAAACCATGAACACATAATGCACAGACTGTAGGGACCTGAGGCAAGAGGGCTGGCATTGGACTGCTACACGTGTGCAGACAGTGACACCTCCAGCGACAGCTGCAGGTGCAACACTTCACTGCCACCAGCAGGTAACACTCTGTACCTGCACCTAAAGATGAAATATATCACTAACACGACTAAAATACTTGACATAACATACAGCTGTAAGACATCACTCGCAGCTGAAATACTGCTCCAACAACCGCAATACCTCACCGAGAGCTGCAACTGCAAACCTCAGCGACAACAACAAATGAACTACTTCAAAGCAGCTGCAAAGCTCTATTGACACATGCAGTTCAAACACCTCACTGACAGCTGCACCTGAAACACTTCACTGACAGCAGCACCTGAAACACTTTAGTTACAACTGCAGCTGCAAACCTTCAACGACAACTTCAAATGAAATACTTCACTGAGCAACACACAGCTAAAACCCTCCACTCACACTTACAGCTGGAAACGTTGCCTGACACATACAACTAAAACCCCTCCCCAACAGCTGCACCTGAAAGCCTTCAGTGAGACATGCAGCTGAAATACCCCAGTGGCACCTCCTGTAGAACTACTTTATGTCACTTCCGGCTTTAGGACCAGCTGGCACCTGCTGCAGAATCCCCTCACCCACAACTCCAGCAGAAACACTCCACTGACGCGTGCAGGTGAAAGACTTCACTGAAACATGCAGCAGAAAAATGTCTCCAGCGACTACTGCTCAAAGACCGGCAGCTGTAAGACTTCTATGACATGTGCATATAAAAAACTCCACCACTATAGATTTCATATGTCATCCGACATGCAATATATGAGTACATAAGCAGTGCATCATAGCAGTGCAAGGTATGTATGACGGGTGTCCTGGGTGGGCACCAGGGCTCCCAACTTTATTGATGTGGGTCCTGGGGATGGTGTCCCAAGGGCCTAACCAGACTTAGGGGGTGTGAGCCCCCCTCCCCTTTATTTTAAGTAGTGGACCTGTGGGATGGGTGTCCCTGGGCTTAATAAGGCTAATGACGGGGGCCACGGGCCCCCTCCCCATTAAAAGGGCCTGGGGAATGGTGTCCTTGAGTTTAATAAGGCTTAGAAGGGGGCCACAGGCCCCCTCCCCTTACATAAGACGGGAACGCGCTATATAGCAATATCTAGTGCCACGGGAATCCTAGACTGGAATTGAAAATAGAGCATTCTAATTGGCTATTCCTGCAGGACTGAGAGCTCTGAATGGGTGCCCAAAATATGGGGAAAAATATTATAGCCACCATTACAGGACTCGGTGCACAAGACCTGAAAAATAAATTTATAGAAGAGATATATACATATATATACATATAAAATTAGATATTATTACATTTGCTTTTATTGCACAGACATACTGGTATAAACCCAGTTTTCACAGGTACATGTTTTTATTTCACACATACAACATAATTTATGTGAAATACAAATATCTAGATTTCATCCAAACAGAGGCCGTCACTAATTAATCTTTATGCATAAGAGTGGATTTAGAAATGTCTGCTTAAATCCACTCTTCACCACCATTCATGGTTTAATGACAAACTACTTCATGAAAACCAAGCAAGCCATAAACCTCCTAATTGCAGTCAAGCCCAAATATTAGCTGAACATTACCGGAGGAGCCTAAAACATCTCTGAGCTTAACTAGTGGCTAATCAGCAGTCCAGTCATGAAAGCTAAGAACTAGTGGCTAATCAGCAGTCCAGTCATGAAAGCTAAGAACTAGTGGCTAATCAGCAGTCCAGTCATGAAAGCTAAGAACTAGTGGCTAATCAGCAGTCCAGTCATGAAAGCTAAGAACTATTGGCTAATCAGCAGTCCAGTCATGAAAGCTCAGCTAAACATGAGTATTCCAATTGCCATCAAGACCCGTAGTTGGCAGTACATTGCTGAAGGCAGCCTAAAGAAACTCTAAAGACAGAATGGGCTATTAAACAAAGCAAAGTCTGTTTTGATAAAAACCCTACATTTCTGACTATAATCAAATAATTTTAATGTCTTTCAATCAACTTCCGATTGTTCAGTATTTCACTTAATCTTTTCATTTTATTGCACCTACATAAATATATACAGTAACAAAACACATAATGGGTAACGTGCAATATTTTCCTTTATTACCATCTTACCTTATTACACCAGAGCACAGCGCAAGGCGGTGTGCTGCGGTGGTTGGATGCACAGAGGGTGGGTTTATCTTTTTGTGTGGCCCTCTCCTGCTTGACTGGTTCTAACATCATTTCTGGAACCTGGGCACAAGCCTATTTCAACCCCCCACCTCCCTCAACAATGTGCTCTGACCCATAAACCTGATACTCAGAGGGCTAAAGCCAGCTGTCATAGCTGTCTCTGGCATGGCCACTGTAAGTTGATGCAGAAAGTGCACCAATGGGCTGCAGTGTGGATTTAGATTGCCCCCCTGAGTGCCTTCAGCTGATGACTTCAGAACTGCCATTGCAGCCCTGAACTGCCATAGGTCAAAGACAGCAGCACTTACACCTCAGAAGAAACCTGTCTGAAATTCTTAAGAGTGCACTTCTAACATTAGGGGCTTTCCAAGCCATGTCATTGATCATTGGTGACACCATTTGTGAGCTCATCACTGATCCATCAATTATGTCATTTGAGATGTAAGATATTATTAGCGATGTCACGTGCAAGTTATAATCTTACCTCTTTCTGTGGGTGGTGTAAGCTCCAAGAAACTCCTGCATTTTTCATCTGAAAACAAACGCAAGAAAAGAGCATCAATGTGGCTCCCGGATGCAATTCTGACAGCGAATATATAAGTAGCAAGAGCTGAATATCATTAGGGAGGCGGGGTTTGCAATGAGGAACCGCAGACCAAAAATGCATCATCCCTCTCAGTGTTTGTCTGGTCCTTAGCAACATTAGGTAAACTCCAAGGACTGGGATGAGCATGGAAGTAGTCATGCGATGACCAGTCTCGGGATGTGGTCAAGTCCAGTTTGTCACACCTTAGATTAGTGTTAATAACAGAGTTAGAGGTTGAGATGTTTGCAGGCAAGCTGAGCTCTGGCTTTGCAGGGAATCAGATGCAATGATCGACAATCCTACTATGTACAGTGTAGATCGGTTGCGGCATGCAGTAGCAAACAGAGAAGCCAGGCACTTATTTTCTCCTCCTACTACAACACAGCGATGTGTTTTGTCATCCTATTAGAGGTGCTTTCCCTGTTGGATACTCCAATTATGGCTGGAATATCTACAGTAGTAAGCAGAGGTTGAGGTCAACAGTCATATGGCCTCGTACCTGACTGAACTGACCAACTCCTGGCTTGCCGAAGGGAAATTCCAGGCTGCCTGCAAATAGCAAACGTTACCCGACCATTAAAAAAAATTTGGAGCTGATCAAAAAAACCTAATCAATCTCAGACCAATAACACACCTCATTTTCATTGCAGAAAGTTTGGAAAGTTGTATCTCTGAGCAACTCAAACAATATATTTATGACCACATCTTACTAGATAGTTTCCAGACAGGCTTAAAGGCTGGTCACATCATGGAAAAAGCCATTCTACAGGTCGTGGGTGGCACTCCCTATGCCTTCTAGACTATAGTGACTACTGTCTTCTCATTCTCATTGGCCTATCCATGGCATTTCACACAGTCAGCCTTAATGTCCAATTGAACACTCCTGAAGAAACCTGGAGGATAAAAGGTGTTGTACTAAAATGGTTCCCCTCTGACCTTAAAAATCGTTCTCAACAAATTAACCTCAACAGATCTCTTTCAAAACTGCCTCCTGTTACACAAGGGGTGCCTCAAGGTCCAATACTATCAACAACTATTTTCGACTTGTACATGGAACCTCTTAACACAATCCTGAAATATTTGTACATCTCCTACCATCTGTATCCCCATGATACACAACTTTTTTTAAAGTTTTATCTCCAGAAGATATCTCCTATGTTGATCAAACTCTGAAGAACATACAAACCTGACATTCGTTAAACCACCTAGAACCCAACTCACTGAAGTCTGATTTCCTCCTTCTCGCCCCTCCACCCTCATAGCTCGCCTCCTATACAAGACAGCCTGTGCCAGGTCAACGCTTTAAACGACAACCTCAAAATCATCAGTTGCATAAACTTTCTCAGCTTCATACTGGACAAGAATCCTAACTTTAACGCGTGTATCAATGCTGAATGCCCAGGTCCAAATCAACATTTTCAGAAATATCAAAGTTTTAATCCCAGATACTGGCTTCAAAAACACGGCTCGTTCTCTAGTCATATCCAGTATAGTAATCCCTGCTGAGTGGGATCCCTAAAGCACATTAAGCTCCAATGAAGGTAGCGCTTGGTGCTGCACGAAGAGTTATTTAAAAAAACACACACTTCATTCACATCACACCAGTTCTCATAAGCATCGTCTGGCTCCTCTTGATGCAGGAAGTATATCCAAACTTGCTTGCATTACACGTAAACCCTAGCCCCAAAACTCACGATATCTATGGCATCTTTGGCCTCCTTGGACTGCTACATCCTGGCTCCTAGAACCACCCCATTCCAAATGATATCGATTCTCTTGCATACACAGGCAGTCTCAGAGTCACCGAACAATAAATATTACTAAAGAGAGATCTCTCTCTCTCTCTCTCTCAGATAAGTCAATGTTAAGACCATTGTGGGCTGGAACTGGCTGTGCCTGAGGCACATGTTTGTCTGGGACACCGCCTTCCTCTCAGACTATGGCCAAGGAGACAGCTGAGCAGAAACTTGATGATCCGCCAGATCCTCATCTACACTGCTGCCACAGACCTGAACTCCAGTCTGTTCATAAATGGGAATGCCTTGCATTAGAGTTAAGACCTTGCATTTGAGTGCAATCCAAGTGCTAGCACTGAGACCGCCACCACTCTTAAAGTCAGCAAAATCTTTTCAGCCTTTTAGGTTTGTGGTATATTTTTGCTCGAAACACCCAGCAGGATCCTCCGCCTCCTCTTCAGGTTCCATTTCATAGTCATATTGCAGATGTTCCCAGGAGAAGGAGAAGCCCACTACCCCAGGCTCAGGATAGTGCCAGTAAGTGAGAATGAATGAGAGCGAGTGTCAATGAGTGTGAGTGAGTGAATGGAAGTGAGCGATTGGTAGTGAGTGTGAGTGATAATTTGGTGAAATAGTTGTGAGTCTGCAGTTGGTCCTGACACACTCAAGGTAATTCTTGGCTTACAGAGGCACCCACTGCAAAACTTTAGCACGGGTATATTGGAAGCAATTCTTGCCACAGGGGCATCTGTGAAAAATGCTGATGCTGGCACATTGCCTGTAATTATGAGAATAAGGTAGGAGGTCATATGGGGAGGGACAACCATGACAGGACACTAGCCCTGACATACTATAGTCATTTTTGTGACATATGGGGGCACCCATAGCACATTTGAAAAAAAAGGGGTAAACTCTTGGAAAGCATCAGATCTCATGGGCTTGGCACACAATGAAATGACTTGAACATTAAATGAATGCACTTACAGAGCCTTTGGTTTTTATTAGCAACCTTTTTGAGAATTGTGCTATAATTTGCAGTATTTGACCCTTTTTTTCAACATTTTCTCGAGGGAGAATCCCCCCGATAAATTGTCCCTGATCAGATAGGGCTTACTCATTTCCCTCACTGGCTATGATTCATAGAAAATACTACCCCCCGCAGATGCCACTGCAAGAACCAAAGGTAGACAGAGTCTTGAGCTGCGGCTTTCTCCAGCTTCCACTAGAATCAGGTGATTATGGATTTGCAAAATAAATAAATTCAGCAGTGCAATGTTCACTCTTCTGATTAAATGAAAAAGAAATACATTTAAAAAAGTTGTAGCAATATTTCTTTATTGTGCACAAGTGAAAATGTATGTGTTTGGATATAAACTTCACCTCTGTGCTTCACACTAGTAATAGTGCCTTGGAAATGATCATGAGTCAAAAGGTTCTAACAATAAGGAATAATTTAAACCATTAATATAGTTCATATTCATTATACGATCTATATCAAAAACATCTTGACACAACGACTACTTTTTTATCTTCGTTTTTTTCTCTCCCTGTGAATTATCTATACATTTCTGACTGCTGTTGAGTATTTTTGCAGTCAAAGACAAACTCATATAAATATCCACCTCTGGATTATCCAGTTTCAATGCCCAGGATGTCTCAGTTTTTTCTAGATCATCTGGTAATTTTTCAAGTAGTAAGATGTAGATATTCCAAATTCTACTTGATTTCCTAGGAATAACTTCCATCAATGGTATCCTCTCTAATAGGCCAACATAAAGTAAGAATACTCCTAATCTGCACAAATTTAAAGATATTGGTTAGCTGGAATCCCCAAATCACGCTGGAGCCTTGAAAATTGTAGAGCTTGCTCTCCCCCATAGAGGTCACCAATTGTACCTATACCGAGCCCTTCCCATCTTTTCCCCATAACATCGTATACCTGAGGAGGGAATAACGAGGAGCGCCATAGGGAAGTATATCTGCAGACTTTCGGAATCGCCATAAATTTTGAAATTTGTCTCCAAATCTTCCATGAGCTATATTTTACTTTGAAGCGAACTTTTTTTTAATAGCTCGGCTCCATTTGTCTCAGTAACAGCCCTTGCGCTTCCTTCCCTATAGCGAGTTCATATACTGTAGGTACTCTCAGATCCTGCTCCAATTCATTATTTCTATCTACTATAAACAGGGAGATCATCTGATGGAGAAGGGCTGTCCAGTAATATAATGTAAAATTGGGGACTGTAAGCCCACCTCTATTTTGTGGTAGGGTTAAATATTTTAAAGCCCTGCTCACTTTCCCGTACTGCCAAATAAAATTAGAAAAGATAGAGTCCAGAGTTTTCAATAGATGGTTATCCACCGCGAGGGGTATTGAACGAAACAAATATAGGATTTTAGACAGCATTGTCATTTTCAAGAAATTCCCTCTCCCTATAATGGATAGATGTAGCCCATTAACTCTCTTTAACTCCGTGGCAATTGACTTAACCAAAGGATCGAAATTGCATTTAACAACATTGTCCACTTTTGCGCTAATTCGGACCCCCAGGTAGACTGCCGAGTCTGCTTGTCTAGGATCGTTAAAATCAATATTGTCTGTACAAATAACAATGGTCTTCCCTTTAATCAAAGCATAGCCTGAAAGAAGCCCAAATCTCTCCGCTATCTGGATAATTTCCTCAATTGCCTCTATTGGATCCGTAGTTAATATTGCAACGTCATCAGCATAAGCCAGGACTTTTGTCTCATATCCCCTGGTTACTACTGCTTAATCTTCTCGGATTGTAAAAGCTTAACCAACAGAGAGTTTTTATATATAGCAAATAGTATGGGGGAACAGGGACACCCTTGCCTGGTCCCCCTAGTTATTATGATATTGCTAGACTCCTTCCCCATTATTTGTAGCCGGGCTTTTGGTTCACAATACATAGCTTTAATTGCCCTTATAAGTTGTGATCCAAAACCATTTAGCTCCAGTATCCCCCGTAGAAACTTCCAAGACACCTGATCGAATGCCTTCTCGGCATCAAGGAGGATCATAGTCATCTGGACCCCGTCCCAGTCATGATATCAAATAGTGAAATAACCCTGCAAATATGATCAGTTGTTTCTTTTCCAAGGATGAAACCATGTTGCCAGGGGGAGACCCGATGTCCTATAACCCTCCCCAACCTTTTAGCCAATATCTTTGAATAGATTTTTGTATCTGAGTTAATCAGAGAGATCGGTCGATATGAAGCTGGATTATCTATTGGTTTTCCTTTCTTTGGGAAGATTATAATATCCGTCTCTCTCCATGATTCAAGGGGTCTTCCACTATATTGAACACCCCTGAACAGGTCCAATAGAAGCAGAGTTATCACTACTCCTAATATCTTATATATCGCCAGCGGAATCTTATCGGGACCAGCAGCTTTCCCTGATGCCACTCCTTGTAATGCTACCTGGACTTCCTCTAATTAAATTTATTTTTCGAAATCTTCTTTAGTTAAGCTATCCAGCCCTTCTCTGAGTTCGGTGTTAATCACTAAGCGGGATATATCCTGTAATACTCCGGCTGTATCCTTGTCATTATCATCTTGATATAATATTTGATTATAATCCTTAAACGCCCTGATAATATCATCTGGATCTGTATGTGTATGCCCATTTACTACCGGGCCGGCCGGGCGTACCTTCGCTGCTGCCCCGCCTCTTCCTCTTTTCTCCAGGAATGAATCGGCTGGCTGCACGCGACGCCCCTGCCTGGGAGTCTGTACTGGAGTCTGTACTGGTGAAGCCGTCGCCGCCGCTGCGGCATCCCCGCTGGCATCCCCAGCCTCCGACTGACCCCTCAGGACGAGTCGCACTGCCCTCGACTTGGAGGCACCTACCGTTGGTTTTGGCCCCATCTCTTCCGCCTCAGCCTCTACGAACGTGGATGCCAGGTATGGATCGCTGACGCAGACGTGGGCTTTAGAAGCCGCTGTACAAAAGTGTCTCAGTACCGCCAGCCCAATAAGGGTCCCTATTAAATGCAAATAATTCCCGTTTGTCCTAGGGGTGTTTAGTGATTCCTCGTTACAGATCTCTGGATCATTACTGCATCGCATCACTATTGCAGCATTGAAGTTACTGGCTCGCGGCTGGTCTGCGCGCTGCTACGGTCATAGACAACCGCCATCTTGCCTCTCACCGCACAAAAGTTTTATATTCCAAAATGAATCAAAAGAGTTATAACTTCAACAAAACAAATACAATAAAAATGAGGAAAACAGAAAACTAGAGTCGGAAAGAATGAAGAAAACAAAAAGTAGCAGGTAAGAAGAAGAAAGGGAGGAAGAAGAAAAAGAGGGGTGTGGAATCCTGTATGTAAACAAAAAAGGAGCAAACAAAAGAGAAATAAACTAAAAAATAAATAGGAGATGACACACTGAAAAACAAAATGAAGACGGGAAGGCAAAAGGAAAAAGTGGGATTAGGGATTAACCACTAAGGAGAATAATACAAGGGAGGTGATTACAAAAGTTTTTTTTTTAAAAACAGGTGAAGGAAAACAGATGTCAACATTTCAAATATATAAACATGAAGTAAAGACTAAGAAATGTTCGAAAATGGGAATAATTTGAGTTAGTACCTTTGAGAAGTAAAAAGGATCGAAAAACAAGTTACAAACCCTCAAAAGATGATGTTAGCCATCAGCCAGACAGTTGATCGCTACTTAGATAACAATACTTTACTAGGATTCGTTACCTCCTACACAGGGGACAATACATTCAGATGTCAGCCCTTTCAACTTTCGATGGTACCTTTAGTGCCTACCATGGTGACCACAGGTAACGAGGGAATCAGCGTTTGATTCTGGTGAGGGAGCCTGAGGAACAGCTACCACATACAAGAAAGACAGCAGGTGCACAAAATACCCACTCCCGACTCGGGGATGTAGTGACAAAAACAAAACAATGCAGGACTTTTTCGAAGCTCTGCAATTGGAATTAGTACACTTTAAATTTGGTGTGCCCAGATAGTGGATCACTTCTTGGATAACAAAAAGATTTCTAGGATTGCGGGGGTCCTCCACAGGGGTGAACATTTGCGTGCACAAAAAATATCCTTGAATAAATTTCATTTTATTTTTAGAATTCTAATTTATGCCTCTGTGGCCACGATGGATACAAGCACGTTTCACAGTGGCAATCCACCATTAAAACAAAAAAGCATTGTCAAAACCAATAGATCATACCAAGAATTGTTACATATTTTGATTTCTCAAATCCAGAAACGGAGGCAACAGATTTACATTTATGCACTGAATATTCCCCAGTGAGGAAGCATGTGAAATTCAAAGACACCTTCATCTGGTTTGTTGAATGAATACCAGTGTGATGTTGTATGGGGGTAAACTGAAAAAAAGATTTGCAGAGAATTCTCACCTGAATTCATTATTTTCTGTGCAAGTTTGCATTTACATTTAAATTAATGTAAAATAAATCTAATAAACCTCTGAAAAATGTGCTTATGCTTTGGGCATCGCTCTGCTTGAGGGAGCACCAGGTCATAGTGAAAAGCTGATCTTCTCCATCTTTAATATATATATTGCAAATGCTTGCACATTTATTCTACTGTAAACTTTAGTTATCATTAACATTTTACTGCGTCCACAATGTGTTCTAAAAAATCCAAGCTATGTACAAGGCATTATGGGGCTCCTTGTATCCTGAACCAGAGGGTGTTTTCACAATGTCTGTGAGATGGATTAATGTTTAGCAGTGTGTGGTATTGACCAGGGCTGATGCGAATATCGTATTATATTGTACTGCAGAATTTATATAGCACTTACTGCCCCAAGGTGGGGAGCTAAAGCGCTTGCCTACATAAGTAACACTCTACACAGAGTAGCGTGTGTGGCTGGTATGATATTGTCTTTGTTTTGATCCAATGTGGCAAGTATTTCCATGTCTTGAGTGATGACCACCGAGGCGCAATTATTCTGTTAAGAGATGCAGCGTGTTTCAGTGTGTTGGATGATGAAGTGTGAGAGACAGACGCACAGTTTTATGTTTTTTTAAGAATGCTGGTAGCTTTGTACAGCTCTGCAGGTCCCTTTATGATATATGCAGCTTAGCTGGCTACTGAATTGGATTGTCCCATCTGAAATTTTGCATATAGTTGCGGTCCTGAGCTGGCATGCTTGGAGGGAGCCTCCTCTATCCGAGTGTCTTTGAGAGATGTAAAGAAGCTATCATATTCTATAGATATTTGGGACCAGCAGTGGTGGACTATATTAAAGTCCTCCAAATTGTCCAGCAATGTGTGACTGATCTCTTCAGTTATTCAATGTCGGTTCATTAGGGGATGGCTTTTTTGGGGGCTGTACAGGGGATTTGCCCCCAATTTGCCCTTTGTGAGGGCAGAAAGCCCACTAGACACCAGACAGTTTAGCGTAAGCCTCTTACCCTGGCTTCAAGCCATATGCCCACGCCAAAGACAGCAAACCAGCCCTTCTGCCCCCTACACAGGGCAGAAGGGGGGTGGCCTACCATGTCATCAAGCAATAACCCCAACCCTGAAGGAACAATAGAGATTTTCAGGATGCCCGGGGGCAGATAGTAGCTTTACCCCATTGTGGATGTTACCCCTAATATGCCCCCTCCCCCAGGGCCTATAAAGAACCACTAATCACCAAGGATTTTACATTTGGGCAAAGCGAAGGGTGGCAGGCGGCCCACCCTAGCATTGGGCAATCTACCCACCTCAAAAGAAGCAAACTTGTCTTTCTGCCTCTCCACCCTCTCAGGGAGCAGAAAGTGGGTTTGCCTCCGGATCTTTAAAAAAAAAAGAAAAAATCAGTGATGCTGTGGGGTCTGGCTCATCCTGACATCAGACTCCAGCATCACCCCAAAGTCTCAACAATATTCCGACTCCTCTGGGGTCAAAAGTGTCCTCTTCCCCATGGCAAGCTAGAGGAACTTTTAATTCTTTTTGTGGTTGTCTTTACATATATGCTAGCAGAGTGGGGTTAAATCTCAATATCGTCCCACTTGCAATACTGAATGGGTAGAAAAATGATATCCGTCCATGTGACAACTTGGGCCCTTTCTTGTCCCGGCCAGCAGGCCGGGCCACACAAATGGAGTAATGTTTCCATTGTGACATTTTGGGTACGCTGTGTGGTAAGAATTTTGTGGATTTCTGCGGATTCCCTGAGTTTTTATCATAGAATTGCAAGGAAAATGCATGATTTGAGGCAAAGTATGAGGTTTGCAAGGCACTGTGTGTAAGAAACCCTTGTGGGATACATAATGGCACACCACCCTGGACTCCACCAGCTGTCTAGTTTTCAGAAATGTGTGGACTTGATAGGATTCCCTTGGTGGTGCCTGAGCCCGGGCCCAGTTTCAGCAGCTACCCCTATTATCAATATCTCCATATATTGTTATGGGCGCTTTTGGGATGTATGTCGTTACAACGCACACTTTTACAACGCATGCACTTACAATGCATTTTTTACAACGCAACATCCACTACAACGCATTCCTTTACATAGCATGACACTACAACGCATTTTTAAAAACTACCTTTACAACGCATTCCATTACATCGCATACTACCTTTACAACGCATACCATTACAACGCATAATATTAAATTGCATTTAAGGTAAGTATTGGATAGTATAGGGGTAAAAATTACTACTCTAACTCTAGGGGGTGCAACAGTAGGGTAAGTGTTGGATAGTATAGGGGTAAAAATTACTATTCTAACTCCAGGGGGTGCAACAGTAGGGTAAGTGTTGGATAGTATAGGGGTAAAAATTACTATTCTAACTCCAGGGGGTGCAACAGTAGGGTAAGTGTTGGATAGTATAGGGGTAAAAATTGCTATTCTAACTCCAGGGGGTGCAACAGTAGGGTAAGTGTTGGATAGTATAGGGGTAAAAATTACTATTCTAACTCCAGGGGGTGCAACAGTAGGGTAAGTGTTGGATAGTATAGGGGTAAAAATTGCTATTCTAACTCCAGGGGGTGCAACAGTAGGGTAAGTGTTGGATAGTATAGGGGTAAACATTACTATTCTAACTCCAGGGGGTGCAACAGTAGGGTAAGTGTTGGATAGTATAGGGGTAAAAATTACTATTCTAACTCCAGGGGGTGCAACAGTAGGGTAAGTGTTGGATAGTATAGGGGTAAAAATTACTATTCTAACTCCAGGGGATGCAACAGTAGGGTAAGTGTTGGATAGTATAGGGGTAAAAATTACTATTCTAACTCCAGGGGGTGCAACAGTAGGGTAAGTGTTGGATAGTGTAGTGTAATATTATGCGTTGTAATGGTATGCGTTGTAAAGGTAGTATGCGATGTAATGGAATGCGTTGTAAAGTTAGTTTTTAAAAATGCGTTGTAGTGTCATGCTATGTAATGGAATGCGTTGTAGTGGATGTTGCATTGTAAATAATGCGTTGTAAGTGTAGTGCGTTGTAAAAGTTGCGTTGTAAAGGTTGTTCCCCGCGCTTTTGTGTTAGGCCCAGCTACATAAGTGAGGTATAATTTTAATCAAAATACATTCGAGATGACTCGGTGATAGTAGAACCACACTAGTCATACCAACCTGGACTCCACTTGGTGTCAAGATTTCACAAATGTCTGGGCATGGTAGTTTCTCCTACGTGTGGCTGAGCTATGATCCATAATCCACAGCTACACATATAGTGGAAAGAAATAGTGGATTTTGCTGGGTTGGATGTGATGTACCCAGGTCTTATTTTGGGTTTGTTTGTGTTGCAGGTTCCAGGCCCAGCCATACAAGTGGGGTACAATTATTTTTGACTGTGCAACCACCGACTAGTATTCCATTTGTTATTACCAAGCATCTGTAACCCCAAATGTAAGACAGTGCCAGTGTGGAAGAAAGTAGATATTTTGCAAAATCCTCTCTGAATAACATGATAGTATGGGCCACCAGAAATAAATTGGTTTCCTTCAAACTCATTTTCATTCTTTATGTTTTAGCAAATGAATTGCTGTATAGTTGACACACAATGAAAAATCATTCTGATGTGCAGCTCAGTTGTTGACTTTGGGTAGCGTGTGTTTTTGGAGAACCTACAAACCCTATATATCTTTGTAACCAGACGAGTCTGTCGACCATAATGATATAGCTGTTGTAAAACATCCATCATGACAAGACGTTACAGATGAAAACGTTGCCGCAAATTACTTTTTTTGCAACTCATTTTCAAACTTTTTTATTACAATCTACACAAATGACCCCTTGCTGAATTCAGAATTTTATCTATTTTTCAGAAGTGTATTGTTTTCCAGGATCACCCGTGGGTTACACACCTGTTTCCAGCACAAACTGCAAGTGGGCTGAAACCACAGAAATTAGGGAACATGGACTATCTCTTAGAAAAATGCAAAAAGTTGGTAAATAAGATTGTTTTTTTAATGCAAAACTACTTGTTCATGAAAACTTGACAGCTGGGAAAATGGCATCCCAGCACAGCACACCTTTCCTTTATGCCATTTTAGAAAGAAAAAAAAAACATATGCTATAGGTTTAGGGACTGCGAAAGGTACTCACACCATAGATTTGAGGAAGGGGTGGGCCTTGCTTCTTGGATTGTAAGAGGTGATTGGGGGGCTTCAGGAAATTCTCGCTCTTATCATGGGACAGGCAGCTTTCACATCCGGGGGTCCACGTTGAGTCATTGCTTTAGGCAGAGATTTTCCTGCCATTGGCACAAGCCAAAAAACACTGGAAGGGTGCGGCAGGAGAGCACCCAGAAGTTAGCTGCATCTCTAGGGGTTCTCGCCAGGATGGTGGAGTGGTACCTGAGAAATTCTGCCACGGTGGGGGGAGGAGCAGAGAAAAAGTTGGGGTTTCCATGGACCCCATAGGTTGCCCAAGGCAGGCCAAGGGTGGTGGGTAGCCCAGTAGGGGGATGATTACTGAGGTAGGAGGTGAAGAGTTAGCCCCTGAAGAGATAGAGCATAAGTAGTGAGTATTCTAGTTTCTCCAGGCAGGTTAGTGACTGACCCTGAGGAGATCTGAGAGGGGTGGTGAGGTCCCTAGATTACCCAGGATGGGTTAGTGGTGGACCCTAAGATGTCAAGGTACGAAAGGCGGCTGCTCGAGTATAATGAATGATGTCATCCTAGAGATGGTTACACAG
This sequence comes from Triturus cristatus, assembly GCF_964204655.1. Taxonomy (NCBI): domain Eukaryota; kingdom Metazoa; phylum Chordata; class Amphibia; order Caudata; family Salamandridae; genus Triturus; species Triturus cristatus. Next base: position 1,138,014,840 of record NC_140584.1, read on the forward strand.
AACCTGAGGAGGCGACTATGGCGATGCCCATCCTGGTGTCAAATTAGATAGCTTTAATCGAACTAGACATAGGAAAAGGGGCAGATGCCCTGTAGATGGAAAGTGTGCAGGAGGTGGGTGAGCCCATCCTGACCCAACCAGGTGGCCAGGTGGTGCCTGCTCCTGAGGGAGAAGACCTTGAGAATTAGTCTTGGGGTAAAAGACCACATCTGATAGGGATAGATGCACTGAGCTGTCGAAAGCACGGCTGCAGAGACTCTGCCTAAGGAGGTTCATGCCTGGTGAACTTTAGGGGTACCAGCATTTGAGGTGCAACTCTGAGGCCCCTTGAATTGTTTGACTGGTACGGCTGGTGGGTGTGGCCCTCAGTGTAATGGTGTGATGGAGGGTGCACCTTCAGTGGCCCAAGCAGATGCCCAGGTGGTGCCTGCTTCAAGGGAGGGGATCTTGTACATCAGGCTGATTTGGAGCTATGCACTTCTATCTGGGACTGTTGCTCTGACCAGTCAGAAGGGCAGGCAGCAGAGTACTTTGCAAGACAGATTTCTGCTGGTTGCAGTCTACGTGTTTGCCCTTTAGGTGGCTGTCCCAGTTTTGGGGTCTGATTCCCATCAGAAGGAGGTAGCGTTGAAGGCAGTGTGCCTGCAGTGGCATAGCAATGTGGCCGGGTGGGACCTGCTCCAGAGGGAGAGGACCAGGATCATCAGTCTGTTAGAGATTGATGCTTTAATCTATCGGAAAGTATAGGCTCTGCATTAGCAGACACCTGCCTGGTGCACTTTAGATGTACCAGCCTTGGGGTGCATCCCAAAGGCTTTCCACACCCAGGTAAGATGGTACTACCTGGGCGGACTCAACCAAAGACCTTCTTACCTTCTTACCTTGGTGTGGAAAGACGCCAATGATGAAGCATATCACTATTAGTGAGTGAGGCGTCTTCTCCAATATCTTTGGATGTTCCAACACCCAGAGCGGTTATGTACTAGGACAAACCATTTGTTCGGGATCCCTCGGTAAAAAACTGATTCCGGAAATCTGTATGTCCTCTCGGAGAACAGATAACAGCAGTTGCCTTTTGTTATATTATAGTACCTGGGAGATTGTAACTGAGCTTCTTCTCTCATTCTCTCTTGTGAAAAAGAGTATAGAGGGGCCTCCATAGCCCCGAGAGTCTAATTTGTGACCAAATTGGTTTTCACTTCTTTAGATACAATATAGATAGATACAATATAGATCTGCACATAGATAATTTTGTAATTTTGTTTTCCCCTCCCTCCTCTTCCCATTTTTCTTCTAATAAAAAATGGCAGAGTGTTTGGCCTATGATGAGGACGAAATATCACCTATCTTAGCACTACCCCCACTAATCTCTGACACAACACTGATACAAGTTACCCAAAACAATGGTGATTGGGAGTCACTCACTGAGCTTAAAAGGACCCAACTTAAGACACTTTTACAAGGGGCAATAATGAATGAATGAATGAATGAATGAATGAATGAATGAATGAATGAATGAATGAATGAATCTGATTTTTATATAGCGCATAGTTACCCTAGGGCATCCCAGCGCTTGTCCAGGACGACGACCGTATAGAGCAAGCAGGATCAGCGAAGTCAGACAGGAAAAAGGTGAGTTTTACGGAACCGCAAGAAACACGTCTCAGAGCGCAAACTCAAAGGAAGTCCGTTCCACAGCATGGCAATATTGACCGAGAATCTTCGCCCTCCAGTCCGCGCCCTTTTCACCCTGGGGACCTGGAGCAGAAGTTTCTGGTCGGAACGCAAGGCCCTATTAGCCTTGTAAGGCACAGCTAAATTCCCCAGGATCGGGGGTCCCTTCCCGTGAAGAATTTTATGCGCGGTGCAAAGAGCCTTGAATTTAACCCTTTCCCGTACCGGAAGCCAATGCAAGGCCCTCAATGCCGGCTTAGCTGACTGCATCCTTGATGTATTCATAAGCAGCCTAGCAGCGGCATTTTGAACCTGCTGGAGTTTATTCAGTGTGGCTTCAGGGGCACCTAAAAAAATGGAATTGCTGTAATCTAGTCTAGATACAATAAGCCCCTGAATAAGTAGCTTCCTAGATGTCCAGGGAAGCAGGGGGAGAACTTTACGAGCTGAACGGAGAAGGCCGAAGCATACTCCAGCTGTTTTTCTCGCCTGGGTCCTAAAAGAAAGATCTTGTTCCAGCCAGAACCCCAGACTTTTGATCTCCTCCTTAGGGCTCGGAAAAGTTCCCAAACAGCTAGGCCAGCCTGCCGAAAGGAGAGAGGGACTTTTATGTCCTAGCAACATTAGTTCGGTCTTAGAACCGTTCAGCTTTAAAGCTGACTCGCACATCCAAGTGTGGACTTTGGACATACAAGAGTGCAGCGAATCTGGATTATTAACCAGTTGGGATAAGGCGACCACCAGTTGCGTATCGTCAGCATAGCTGACGATTTTAATACCGAATGGAGCCACCACATCCTCCAGGGGGGCCATATATACATTAAACAATGTAGGGCTGAGGGAAGAGCCCTGTGGCACACCGCACTGAAGGGGGATGGACACCGACCGTTCACTGTCTTCCCAAACCTGGTACGTCCGTTCACAAAGAAATGATGTAAGCCACTTCAGAGCCACACCTATCACCCCCATATCTGACAGTCGTCGGATCAACACTTGATGGTTCACCGTGTCGAAGGCCTCACTCAGGTCCAGGAGGATCACTGCCACCGACCCTCCCGAATCCAAGATGCTCCTAGCTTCCTCGACGACTGCCAGGAGAGCGGTATCGGTGCCCTGCCCTGGCCTAAATCCAGTTTGGGAATCACGCAACAGGCCGTTGGACTCCAAAAAGTGTGACAGCTGCCGGTTCACCACCCTTTCCGCAATCTTACCCAGTCCAGGAAGCAGGGATATAGGCCTGAAGTTAGCCAAATCAGATGGATCTAAATTTGGCTTCTTCAGAAGAGCCTTTACCACTGCTCTTTTCCAGCTCGGTGGCACCAGTCCTTGGACAAAGGATGCATTAATAAGGTTGGTAGCCGGAGCCGCAATAGTGGTTGCTACCTGCTTCAGGAATCTCATAGGGACAGGGTCCCTAGGGGAGCCACTTTTCAAAGAACCCAATTCCCTGAGGACTTCGTCCACTGAGACTGACCCAAAGGTATCCAGCTGTACAAGAACACCCCAAGGTTGACTACTAATATCTGTACTCTGGACCACTTGGGGAAGGGCACTGATAATGTTCTCTATTTTCATATTAAAATAGTTCGCCAACTCCTTGCATTTCTCGCCTGGGTTGTCATGGGTTACCGGGGGCTCAGGAACTTTAAGAAGTTCCTTTACCACTTTGAAAGTCTCCCTAGAGGAGTTAGAGGAGCTTTTTATTCTCTCCTCAAAAAAGTGCGCCTTGGCCCATCGCAGAGCAGATTTATACACCCTGATTGCCGAGCGATACTCCTCTCGTCTGGCTTCCACCCCTTCTTTTCTCCATGCCCTCTCCAACTTCTTACAACCCTTCCTGAGAGATCTCAACTCAGGAGTATACCATGGAGCAGAGCCCATCCTCTTCTCCCTTTTTAACACTCTCTTTTTAGGGAGAATGACATCAAGAGAGCTGGTCAGCCATTGATTGAAGTTTGCATCTGCAATTACTGGGTCCGAGACTGGTGAAGGACACATCCCTTCAAGAATAGTGCTCCACTTGTCCACCGAAAGCCTAGACCAAGCTCTCTCCAACGTATGAACCTTAGGGAGGAGGGTGGCCATTAGTTCAACCTGCCACGTAACAGGGACCAAAAAATGGTCTGACCACGGGAGAGGACAAGGGGGCAAAGACCTCAGATGGGGCATGTTCGAAAAAATGGGATCCAACAAATGCCCCTTATTGTGCGTGGCACCTGCATTAATTAGACTCAACTCATAGCCTTTAAAATCAACCAGCAAATCAACAGCAATAGGATCCGCTGGGTCATTGAAGTGGAGATTAAAGTCTCCTAACGCCATAAAATTGGCCGTAGAAGAGGCCAAAAGCATAGCTGTTTCCATCAGTGAACTGACGAACTTGCCCACACAGCCTGGAGGACGGTAGACCAATAATCCTGACACCGACACCGTGGGTGAAATCCGTAGGGAGAACTGACAGCTCTCACAGTCTAGCACCCCACCAGGCTGAGCCCTACACACAAAAGCATCTCTATATATGATGGCGATGCCGCCCCCTCGCCCCACCGGCCTATCCAGATGGTAAATGAGGAAGCCCGGGGGGAGGGATCGAACTATGTCAGCCCCAGAGCAAGATGTAGTCCACGTTTCCGTGAGAAACAAAATATCTAACTCATGATCTTGTATGAGGAAATTAATTTCTAGTGAGTGGCTGGCAAGAGACCTACAATTCAACAGAGCCATACACAAAGTGTTCCTCCCCTTCGCTGGCTGGGTCAACTGACAAATCCCACAGCCAGAAAATAGTTTAGCACCTCTGTAAATGTACTTACAAGTAGTGTCTTTCAGGGGACGTAATGACAATATGTCCTCTCGGGAGTAAACTTTCCTTACATCGGGCAGTTTGGCCAAGGGGATCCGGCGAACCCGCTGCGCGTATCCGATGTGCGTCTGCATGACCTCCTTAAAAGAGGACAAGCGTCCTTGTGACGCTCCTCTGTCCAATCAAATAGCGCCGCCAGGCGTCCTTCACCCCTCCAATATGGCCGCCAAAGAACCGAGTGGCCGGGACAGGACCCGCAAAAGAGCGGTGATTTTACAAATTAATGTCCAGGTAAGCGGACAGTGGTCTAAAAGCAAGGCAAAAATAACAAAAAATAAAATTAAATACGAAACAGGGGAGATTTAAAAAGCCTCAGAACCGGCAGAACAGCATCGATAAGCGCGGCGCGCTCTGACCCCTCTTCTCAGGTCAGTCGAATAACTGGCAAGACTGTCCCTAGGATTTTACCCTCCTTAAAAGAGGACAAGCGTCCTTGTAACACTCCTCCGTCCAATCAAATAGCGCCGCCAGGCGTCCTTCACCCCTCCAATATGGCCGCCAAAGAACCGAGTGGCCGGGACAGGACCCGCAAAAGCGCGGTGATTTTACAAATTAATGTGCAGGTAAGCGGACAGTGGTCTAAAAGCAAGGCAAAGATAACAAAAAATAAAATTAAATACGAATCAGGGGAGATTTAAAAAGCCTCAGAACCGGCAGAACAGCATCGATAAGCGCGGCGCGCTCTGACCCCTCTTCTCTGGTCAGTCGAACAACTGGCAAGACTGCCCCTAGGATTTTACCCTCCTTAAAAGAGGACAAGCGTCCTTGTGACGCTCCTCCGTCCAATCAAATAGCGCCGCCAGGCGTCCTTCACCCCTCCAATATGGCCGCCAAAGAACCGAGTGGCCGGGACAGGACCCGCAAAAGCGCGGTGATTTTACAAATTAATGTGCAGGTAAGCGGACAGTGGTCTAAAAGCAAGGCAAAGATAACAAAAAATAAAATTAAATACAAAACAGGGGGGATTTAAAAAGCCTCAGAACCGGCAGAACAGCATCGATAAGCGCGGCGTGCTCTGACCCCTCTTCTCAGGTCAGTCGAACAACTGGCAAAGTGCCTGCGGGGAAACATTGCTCCAAATGGTATAATTGTCTCAAATGCCCCCAGAATCTTTCTCAATGATCCTGAATTTCGACGCAGCTGGTCTCTCATAGCATGGAAATGCATGAGAGACTGACTGGTCTTGATCATAAAAACAGCAAGGAGACTTTCTGACGCCTTGTTAATAGAAATCAAAACTATGGAAAACGGTTTAAAGACCCAAGTCACCATTGGCGCCTTTAAAAAGAAACTAGAGGAAAACAATAAGATAATCAATGAATACAAGGAATAGCTCACACAAGCAAAGATCGTTAAATTCCAAAAGGATTTGAAACGCTTTAAATATGAGAACATCTTTTCATATTCCAGAGAAGATTACAGCCCGACTGAAAAGGATACATCTGACTTCTCAGACATGGACAGCACAGGGTCCACTAGAAAGTCAAGTGACTCCTCATCGGACGGTCAAAATCAAAGATGGAACAACAAGAAGAGGGGAGGTCGTTCCCGCAGAAACCGGGGTAACTATCAATCAGTAGGCCCTTTCCAACAACAACCGTTTGGATGGGGTCCCTACATGCAACCGACCTTTCAACCCCCACAATACGTGTATCAATGGCAACCTTTTCAACCTCCTTTATTAGGGAGGGGCCAAACCCGAGGAGGAGGAAACCGGAGAGGCCCCATGGTACAATGGCAATTGAATCAAGAGGACTCAATGATGTTGGACGCGAGACCGAGTACCAGCAAGAACCCACGGGAATAATGAATCTGAGTACCAAGATTCTTTCCCCGGCTCAACAATCGGTCTTGAACAAAGGATTAGGCTTTGTACCCACGGCTGAGTCAAATCTTTTTGACCTGAGGATTGAACAGAATTTTTCCGCAGGTTACGACTATCAGTTTTCTTTGTGGAGGCAGACGTTTCACAAGAAATTGAGGAGGACAAAAACACCGGCCTGAGAAGAAAGTCAGATTTTACTCCACCTAACCACACAATGCCACCAGCATTATTGGCGTTTGAAAAAGCAGTGACATTGGAGGTTGATAAGCTCAAAGACAATGAAAACAGAGTCTTTAATAATTTGACAATAAGAGAGTGCAATGCCATCCTAGAAATCGACAGAATGAATGACATCATAATAAAACCAGCTGATTAGGGGGGTGCAACAGTGGTGATGCCACTGGATATGTACCAAAAAGAATGTAGAAAGTTACTGGATGAACCTCGTAACTACATGCGTCTACAGAGGCATCCAACTGAGGATTTGAAACAAAATATTCTGGCCATGGTAAATGCAGCAGCAAAAGAGGGATGGATTACAACAGCAGAAGCAGGCTTCTTAAAAAAAGCTAATCCGAAAGTTCCCTACTTCTACATTCTACCAAAGGTGCATAAGAACTTAAATCCACCGGGAAGGCCGATTGTATCTGGGATCGGATCGATCTTGGAGCCTTTGTCGAAATTTACAGACCATTTTCTCAGACCAATGCTCCAGAGAATGCCTTCGTATCTCAAAGACACTCAAGATATTTTGACTAAATTTCAAACATTGTCATTTGATGAAACAACAGATCTTTTTATTACTCAAGACGTGGAGGCGCTGTATACCAGCATTCCCCAAGAATCATCACTAGAAGTAATAGAAACGTTGTTAAATAATGAAAATTGGACATCAATCACTCCGATCAAATTCATCATTGAGTGTGCAAGATTAGCTTTAACTAAAAACTATTTTGAGTTCGAAAGAGAGTATTTCTTACAGACCCATGTCACTTCGATGGGCATGACTTGTGCTCCTAGTATAGCCTGCCTCTATGTTCACGATTTTGAGACAAAATTCATCTATACGACGACCAACCCTTACCACTCCAAAATAGTAGTTTGGAAGAGGTATATAGATGATGTTTTTCTCATTTGGAAGGGAAATGAAACAGAAGCCAACAAATTTCTAAGGTGGCTCAACTCGAAGGACCAGTACTTAAATTTCACAATGACAGTAAAAAAAGACTGGATTACCTTTTTAGATTTGAGAATCTGGCCAGAAAATGGAATATTAAAAACTGAAGTTTTCTAAAAACCCACAGATGTAAACAATCTATTGAGATACGATAGCTTCCACCCCAAGACTTTAAAAGACAACCTGCCAGTAGGACAATTCCTAAGGCTCCGTAGGAATTGCTCTGAAAGAGAAATATATGAAGTCCATGCCAAGAAACTTTCACAAAAATTACAATCAAAGTCCTACCCTAAAAGACTTGTAAAACAGGCATACAAGAGGGCTAAGAACAACCCAAGAGAATCATTACTTGAGACATATCAAAAACTAGAAAATCAGAGACTTGTACGCGTGACCACATATGGTACAGAATCTAATAGGGTAAAAGGAAATATTTTATGACATTGGAAAACCCTAAATTCTGGAACTCTTAGAACGGAAAAACCGTTGTTTGCTTTTAGGCGAGGCAAGTCTATCCGGGATTCGATGGTACACACCCACCCAAAGTAAAAAACAGGAACAAGACAACAAACTAACACACTCTGGAACCTTCCTGAGGTAGTGGGACATTTCCCATGTGGAAGCTGCAATAATAGCCCAGTAAAAACATCGAGCTGGGGCTGAAAACTCCATGGGAGCAGAGAAAGTTTTCAAACTGCAATAGTCAGAATGCTGTGTACATTATGATTTGTAAATGTCAATTAAAGTATATTGGCATGACCACACGGAAAGTCAAGGTACGACTAAACGAACATCGTAGTACGTTCCGATGTGGAAAAACAGTTACAAAGATGATGCGTCACTTCCAAACAGCAGGACACACTGAGAATGACTTTACATGGTCAGTGATCGAAAGACTACCGAATACATGTAGTGAGAAACAACTGTTAAAACTAGAACAAAGATGGATTTACCGGGTATCAAGCGCTACACACGGGTTTAATGAGGAAATCCCATATGGACAATGATAATGTAATATAACCAACGGAGAAACAAGAAGTACATGGGCATGTAAACTGATCTTGTGAAAGACCTGAAAGACAGACAAAATGTGATTCCATATTCAGTTTTCCAAAGAAGTATCATCATTCAGAATATAACTGACATTCACATTATGGCTAAAAATCACACACACCCATGTGGAATGAGAATCATGTGATATGAGTATTAAACAAACCGTGCAATGGTTACCAAGGACCACATAGGGGTTTAATAGGGTGTCCCAATCCACCTTGAGGGTTCACATTAATGTATACATTATCATATAATATAAGGCGCATCCAATCACAAACTAAGACACTACAGTCTAAAGAGAGGCTATATGATTGTTTAACCAACCTCACAGCCCATATTAACAGCAATATAGTTGACTACCCTGATTACATAACTGAAACTTTATTGTCTACAAACATATATACAACGCAAGTAAAGGCGCTCATAATCACGCCAAAAATTGCCAAGTGGAATGTGGTTTATCATCACCAAAATGTCCACTTATAAGAAGTTAGAAATTTGATGATATCACGAAAATAAGTATACATAAAATTTCTTTAGGAAAAAACGACATGTGAACTTTTAACAAACTACATTTCCCAGAGGCAGCTGCATTATTGAAGCGCCGGCGAGGGATTTTGTTGTCATTGACTGCAATCATCCAATTGGACGATGCGTACGAAACACCCGCCCCCAAACCAATGATTTTGCCAAAGACTAAAAAAGTACTTAAGACACCGCCCCACAACCGATGTTACACGGCGGCAGGCAGTGAATCTTAGGTAGCATTGCGGTCACCGATCTTTGACGAAGTAAGTCGGGGGGATGAGAGTGGTGTATGCTGTTGGATGACACATTTGTCTACGATAAATGCATTGGTGTGTACATGTAAGGCACAAGTTTAAGATCTACACAGGAAATTTAAACCAGCATTAATATATAAGCTGACACATTGTGTAGAAACCTGGACCATTGGTAGGACAGAGGCGTATTTTAAAGAAATGCAAACGGGGATACCACATATCCCGAAAAAATAATGGTTGAGCACTCAAACTATGTACTTGATATAAATGAAAAAGGTGTGTGAGCGCAGGAAGTTTTAACCGCGGACGGGCATTAATACAACTAAAATGCGGCTCACCGTAGTGTATCTGTTAGAGGCATGACATCACTGTGAAATTGCTTAGATACTCAGCATTTACAGTAAATATAGAATTTTGTAACTAGTCATGACAATAATCTAGGAAACGTCTACAATAGATACATCTAATACAGAAATGCCATCCAGGAAACGACATAAACACGATTTATTTTGGATCGTAGACATCAGCCTTGTGACAAAATTAAAACCTTAGGTGATATACTAAAATACATGAAACCCTATGGGATAGATACATGGGTTAACTCAATTGAGTACCGACTATGTGTATGCGACAAAACTATCACACAGACTCACTTTGTGAGAGAGATTTCCTTTTTCCATTTCAGTGTGTGACTACAAGACGGCACCATAGTTCACAAGACCCGCATGGTGCATAGTTGCACTGTCCAGTAGGTGAGAACAAACAATGATAGGGGTATTATGTACCATCTAAAAGCAATTAACATCTAGACCATAATATGCATCTACTAGGGTCACAATTCAGGTTACCACCGAGCATGTCACTTGGGAAGCAACACACCTTTTATTACACAAATATAGTAAAACCTTCTTTTTTAAAATCACTTCAACATAAATACAGAGATCAGAAATAAACTTGAAGGTAGTAGCATGGGTGGAGGAATAGCTTATAGACACTAATCACCTATAGCACTTTGACTAAGTGTGTGGTAGATGCCATGGTGATATTAGCATATGTATATTTTACTTATGCGAGATCCCACCACACAAATCTATTTGTCCATGTAATTTTGTCTCCTTTTTTCCAGAAAAACTACTGGACCAATAAGGAATATCGGTGAGTGCAATAGGCCTCATTATTTTTGCATTAATAAATTGCCAAACAAAAAGCAGGGATACCTAGGAGTAGACAACCTAGCCCTGAAGAAGGCCCCAGACCCGGAAGGGCTCATGGTGAGGGCCGAAACATGTTGGCATTTTAAAGAGGGTATATTTGAATAAATTGAATTCAAAAGAACCCCATCGTTTGCACGGATTTTATCTTATACCCCAGGTACCCTAGGAATAAAGCATAGCATTTGGGTATACCTGCAGGTATTTTTAAATATATCACCCATCTGGTTCCCTGCGTAACCAGGAAATACTTTATATAAGAAGTCCCTTAACATCTTTGGTTGAGTCCGCCCAGGTAGTACCATCTTACCTGGGTGTGGAAAGATGCCAATGATGAAGCATGTCACTATTAGTGAGTGAGGCGTCTTCTCCAATATCTTTGGATGTTCCAACACCCAGAGCAGTTATATACTAGGACAAACCATTTGTTCGGGATCCCTCTGTAAAAAACTGATTCCGGAAATCTGTATATCTTCTCAGGGAACAGATAACAGCAGTTGCCTTATGTGATATTATAGTACCTGGGAGATTGCAACTGAGCTGCTTCTCTCACTCTCTCTTGTGAAAAAGAGCTATGCTGCAAAACCTGCCCTCAGAAATAAAAACGGGCCCCCAGGAGTCTAAAACTGGCCCCACCATGGCGTCCCACCTGGGAAACGCCAGGTGCTCGCTACGGCCAGTCCGGTCCTGAGGATTTTTTATTTTTTTATTATTTTATATAGTTCGGTCCTGAGGATTACGTTTTTTGAACAGACTCAGGAGGAGATATATGAGTAGTACAGACTAAGGATGGAGGTAATTCTGGATTTATTTGCTGAGTTACACCCCCAACAGTCAGAAGCAATGCAATCCCAACACATGTGCAGGTATTGTGTTGTCTACACCTTTTGGCTAATGGCCGGTACCAGGGAGTCATAGCAGTGGCAAGGGCAGTGTCACAATGTGCACTTTTTTCAAGTTTTAGCATAGGTTTCTGGACATCATGGTTAGCAAAGTTAAACAATATTATGTTTTCCAAATACTCCCCATTTTTTCAACGGCCCAAATTAATGTTTTACAGGGTAGCACAGTTTCCCAGTGTAATTAACTGTGTTGATGGCCCACTTATTGCCATATGCCCCCCACTGGACATGAATTCATCTATAGAAATAGAAAAGGCCCTCATTTGCACAATGTAGAGGTAGTGTGTGATGCCTCGTTCATCATTACTGACCTTCCAGCCAGATTCCCAGGCAGCACACATGACTCCTTTATGTTACGCTACAGTGGAATACATAACAGTCTGTCTCAGGGTGACTTTGGCAATGTCTTTTTTCTTGGTAAGTGATTTGCTAACTCAATTCATACAGTGTCCAAAATTGTGTTTGTAATGTGGACCTATTGGTTTCTCATTCTCATACTATTTAAAGAGACAGTGCAATGCCTTGCACCCTTGGATACTGACGCCATAATTGATTCCAAGAAAAAGAAGTGAAAGCCAGGACAGCAAGGCATAAAAGAACACGGTCAATAATAGTACGTACCTTTGGTATACTGAAGTGTAGATTCAGATGTCTCCACAAAAACTGGTGGAGTCCTGCTCTACAGACCTGAGACAAGTTGCAAAATCGTTGACACGTGTGCCACTCTCCACAACATAGCCATGAGGAACCATCTGCACAACATCAACATTAAGCTACATTCAGATTCAGATGAGAAACTACCACAGCTACAAATTCGGCAGGACGGGACACGTGCAGCAGAGAGTTGAGCTCGACGTACAGAGATCACCAGCAAATATTTTTAGGGTGAGAACGATGAGCACATCTAAGAAATAGACAACACACATGACGGAAATCTTTTGTGCATGACTGTAAGATCACTGTTTCTTCAAGTTGCAACAATGTTAAGCTCCATCGTCAACTGTACCATTGTGTCAAGATAGGATCAACGTATAAAAACACAAACCTAACAATGTAGCCTCATAATTCTGAGTGTCTACATATTTCACTTGTTTCCGGGCTCCGGCGTTGGTTGCCTTTTCAGCAGGGCTGGGCTGTGAAGGAGGGGTTTATGTCTGTTCCTGATGTGCACCCTCCTCCTGGCACAGATGTGGCACTGAGGCTACAGCCGTCTTCACTCTCAGGTGGCGGCAAAATGTTAAAGACAGAGAGATTGTGTGTCTGTATGTTTTCAAGGGCTGTGGTCACATGTAGCAACCCACGTACAACAGCTTGACAGCAGTGCCCGTGTCATTTTGTATATTTACAGTTCTCCTGGCAAGTGTGGTTGTGGCTACTGTCATTCAATTGATTGATCGAGTAAAGCCATCATAGAGTGTCATGTGCTGCCTGTGCCTGCGTCTTTGCAAACGTTGCTGCTCCATGGCAGCAAGCCAACTGTCTTGTCCTTTCTGCAATTGTAGCACTGACCTTGACATGCTTTACAGATGCCTATTAACAATTCTGATCTGTTTGGCTTGCAGGCGCTTGCAGTGCTGAGATGATGGATTTCTGCAGGCCACCAAACAAAGGAGAACTGTCTGCCATGTCATCAGAAACATTATCCATGGGGACTTTTACGTGTTGGACTCTACGGGGTTTGTGTGTCCTGCCCACAGATGTAGTTGTGTTCCTGCTTTGGGATAACTCCTCACAACCCTTCTCAAAGTCTGGTAGTGGTGCCACGTTTGCTGTCCTAGGGGCATATCAACAAGGCGGCGATAAAAAATTATCGCCGCTTTTGCGTCCGTTTTCGGACGAAAAGCGGCAATAATTTTATCGCTTTATCAGCAAGGTCTTGCTATTGTATCCTTGCCTTAGCTCCCTTTCCGAAAACGCCCAACTTTGCATCTCTAATGAGATGCAAAGTGGGCGTTCCATCCCAAAATAACTGGAGAAATGTCGCTAACCGACATTTCTCCAATTATCAATGGGCACGCTAACAAGCATAGCGATAAGAAAAGTAGCGCTAACCTTGGTTATCGCTACTTTCCTTACGCCTGCTTTTAGTTTGACTTAGCCATGATATTCAATGGAAGGTGGATATCATGGTTAAGTATGCCCTGCCCTATCAACAAGCTATCGACAAATGTTGTGCGATTGTCGCTGGATTTCCAGCGATAATCGGACATTTGGCAGCTTGCGCCAGGAATTTTATCGCTTTTGAGATAAGCGTTGCTGTTAGCACGCTATCTCAGAGATAAAATTCAGCGCTAGCCGGCGATAATTATTGTAGCGCTAAGTGCGCTTAGAGATAATTATCGCCGGTTGTTGCTGATATGCCCCCTAGTATTTGGAGTTGGAGTAGCGGGCATAGGAGTTGTAATTGTCGTGTTTTCCATTTCCATGTGTGAGTCAATATCTCCATCAGGCTCAATTGTTTCTGACACGTCCTGGGTGTGGTCTGTAGAAATGTATGTATCAAGTTATTGTAAATAAATAGTTAATTTTTATTCACAATATTGTTGAAAACTGTGATTTATGTGTTTGTGACATGTATATAATGTACAGATATGTGTAGTGGTTGTATCAGCACACAGAACACCATGTAACTTAGATGTACTACAACTTCCATAATACATTGCTAAAGTACAGCAAATATCTGACTGGATTTTTATTAGCTGAGATGCTGTACTTGAAGAATTAAAAACAATCTGTTATGTTAAGTACTTAAAGGGAAAATGACTTACCCTGGCTGGAGCCTGCAGAATTGGAGGTATAAATGTCTGACACTCCCGTCACACTTTCAGGTTCAAGTGTCCCCTCAATCAGTGATTCCATGGGAGGGTGTGTGGTGTTTGGAGGGTCCACCACCTGTACCACGAGCTTCAGCCATCCTGCTGGCTGTCTTCTCTTACGTGTAGGATTTTAAGTTATACCAGCATTTCCCATTATCTGGTATGGCCCTCTGGGTGACACCAAGGGGGTTGACGTTCTTCAGGATGCTTTTCCGTATTTTGTTTTCTAACCCTCAGGAACGGTAAATGATGCCTTACCAAAGCTGGTCCATGTGCGCCACACATCTTTCAGTTAGAAACGCAAACTCCCTCTCAGAAAAGTTTACTTTGTGCTTCCTGCTGCCAGAGTCCTTGTCCGCATCTTCCTTGGACATAGTGTTCTCCATGTATTAGGATTCCACTGCCAGTAGTGAGACAGGAGCACTTCTTCTTTCCAGCACCTTTCTATGCTTCTGGGTTTGTGGCCACACTCTGTATAGCTGAACTTCCTGGTTCTTACATCATCATTCTGCATCCAGAATGCGACTATTCTAAAATTGTGATTTATTCAGAAATCACAATTTTGTGATTTCCAAATTAGCGATTTCCTAATTCCGATTAGTGGAATACACTCCTACCTGCATCTCATTTTGTGATTCCCTAATAGCGATTTCTACAAATTCGCTATTTGGAAATCGCAAAGATTTTTTAACGTACATATGGCCCTAGGTTACCTGTGGAGAGAAGTGTCAGTCTAGGTTCCCTGTGGAACCTAGTAGTTGATTTGTGTGGTCTTAGTATAGGAAGGCCAGCGTAAGAGATCTGTGGTTGTGGACAACTGGCAATTAATGTGTCTGGTCAAAGCCCATTGTCACTTGTTACCGCTGACTAGGCAAGAGTATCCATGAGCAATGGCTAGCTTCTGCCCCTAGTTTCAGCTGACGGTGGAGTATGTACCAAATTGGTTCCACCATCTAGTCCACCAGGATTTTTTGGTTTTGACCTCTTGGTTTTTGGACCTTTACTGTGGGTGAGTCTCACTGCCTGAGTCTCACCCATAATAATTTCACAGTAATTGGATTGAGTGTGTTAACTACCAGTGTTTGCCTTTTAAAAGAAGGCCTCTGCAGCACAGCAAAAGTAAGAGGCACCTGGGCTGGTTCCAACTGGACACATGTGAGATAATATGTGTGCACAAGCCTGTAAATGTGCACAGGTCCCCTGATGCAGAAGGGATAATATAGAAGATAGGTGCTGACCTGGGGTGGGCAGTCATAGATAGATCAAGTAGGGCTTACTGGCAAATCTGAGTGTGTTCAGGTAGCCAACATCTGCTCTGAAGTGCAGTTTTGGTCCACTTAGGCCTCCATAGTCCAGCGAGGTGTCAAACCGATGTAAAACATGCACACCAAGTTTGATTTTGCAGTTCCGAAGACACTACATTATACATTTTATGGGACTTCAGGAGTTGTCTTATTTAACTGGCTCAACTCATAATGAGATTCCAGGCCTTTGTACTAGTCTACTGGGCCAAGTTATATACTCAGCTACCAGACAGTGCGAACAAATTCCTCAACACACAAGAGGAGCAATTATCAGTTACTGACCCAGTTCCTGAAAAGGGAAAGGGGTGTGGGAAAAATCTGCTTCTGATAATTAACTACTCAAACTGCCACTGGGCTGGGACAGCCCAGGCCCTTTGGAACAAAAGTGGAGCCCAGACCTCTGGATCCAACGCACAAGAGGTTTGTGTCAGTAGGCCTTGGACTGCTTTGCTTCACTACCCTGAAAGGCTACTTGGTTCTCAGTAAAAATACATTTGCAGACTTATTACTTGCACAGGAATCCCCACTGAAAACCCAATTTCTTACAGGTATTTTAAAGGGGTAGTGAGGGTTTGGTATTTTGCAGGGAATGGTAGCATTAAAGGGTAGTTAGAGGCTTGTAGGGTTTAGGGAAAGGTAGCGTTGAGGGTCAAAAAAGGCTTTTTAGGGTTCAGGGAAGGACAACATAGGGTAGTTCAGGGTTTTAAAGGTTCAGGGACGTGATGCATCAAGGGTTACTAATGGGTTATTTAACGAAATGCCTCTTTTTGCATGCTCATCTCCACAATTTTGGACTGATGCAGTTGGTTTTTTAACTCTGAGGGTACACCGAGGCCTGCTAACCAGACCTCAGTGCCTGTGTTCTAACCCATTACAAAGTGTATGTTGAATTGGCTATCCCCAGTTGGCAGAGATTGACTTACTTATAAGTCCCTAGTATATGGTACCCAAGGCATGTAAGGCAGAGTGTCTACGCAGGATTGCAGCACTGATTGTGCCAATATGTGTGTGACAATGTACAAAATGGCTCCGCGCCTGCCACTACAGACTGGAAGGACAGTTTTAGAGCTTCTAGTTCAACTTTGCCATTTAACCAAATGGCAAAGCCCTCACTGCCCTTAACAATATATATGTCTCCCCTAAGGAAGGCCTAACAAAGCCCTAAGGCAGGGAGCGGTATATTATTAATTGGGGATTTTTTTTTTTATATATCCTTACAGCAAAGCTTCCAAATTGCCGTATTTGTTGTGGAAGAGTTAGTAGCTCAATTGGCTAACTCAGAGTTACCTGCTGGCAACTCAGCCTGGCTAACTTCTGAATGGGACTACTAAAATAGGTACTTCAAGGTATCAAATTAATCATGGCATTAAACCCGACCTGATGCCCAAGTTGAATTTAATGTAACTTTTATGGAAACGTCACTTTTAACTCACACATTCACTGGACACAAGACAGCTTTCTGCCCTCCTGTGGAGAAGTGTGAATGACTCCCAGGCTCACGAACAACAGCAGCCTGCTGCGGTGAGAGGTGTTACCTCCCCCTTGCAGGAAACCACTCAGGGTATTGGCTTAAAAGGCTAGCTTCAAAGGCGAAACTGCCTTTGGTGGGCAAATGAAGATCACACTACTAAAGGGTTGCCCCTTTGTTCAGGGAGACAGGCTGGCAGCAGGACCCGAGAGGGGAGACCAGTGCCCAAACTGGGTTCCAGAGGACATGTAGCCCAGAGGAAGCAAGTGTATTACACGGTAAAGTCGCTCAACCAGATATGATGCGTGAGGATCGGGGATGCGTCGGTTCTCGTTGCCGCCGCCGCGACGACACTCTCCCGCCGCAGTCCCACTATATGTTAGTTCTTGAAGCCGAACAGCAGGGCCTGAATCGGAATCGGTGCAGTGATCTCGGACTTCGTAGATCGGTGCACTCGATGCGGCGTGCAGGGATTTCTCGGACCGCATGCAGGCGCTACGTCAATTTCTTCGCCGATGCGTGGGAAACAAGTACGGATGCGTCACGGTTCTCTTAGTTTCATTGCTTTTCCAGCTTCCAGCGGCAAACAGTCTCCAGAGGTCCAAACCAGCAGCAGGCACCTCATAGCAGGTTCAGGGGATTTGGTGGTGAAGTCTTTGTGTCACTGAGACTTCAGAACAGGAGGCAAACTCTATTTCAAGCCCTTGGAGATCTTCCTTAAGCAGGGGACACAGCACACAGCAAAGTCCTTGTCCTTTCCTTAGCAGAAACGGCCACTGCAGGTCAACCTCAGACAGCAAATAGCAAAGGGGCAGTACTCCTCCTCAGTTTCTCCAGATCTTTTCCTTGGAAAAGGTTTCTCTTGATTCCCAGAAGTGATCTTTGAAGTCTTTTCTATCCCTGAGACTTGCAACAGGAGGCAAGCTCTACTTTAAGCCCTTGGAGAAAACTCTTAACAGCAGGATGATGAAGTCCTTTCGCTGCCCAAGACGGAAGCAACCATTGCAGGCAAACTCCTACAGCATACAGCACTGGGGCAGTACTCCTCCTCCAGCTTTCCCGGTTCTTCTTCCTGGTAGGTTCCTTAGTTCAGCAGTAATATAAAGTTCAGGGGTCTGGGCCCCACTATTTATAGCACAAATTGCTTTGTTCTCTGGTGGCAGAGAAGCTCTTTGCCCAGCCAAAACCAGTTCTGTCCTCTCTGGTGCAGCTGCCCGGCAGGAGGTGGAGACAGCATTGTCTCAGGCAGACCAGGCCCATTCAGGTGTGAAAGAAATCTCCTCCCCAATCTCTAAATGCAGTCCAAGTCTATTCAGCCCAACCCTGACTCATCCAGGAAAGGCAGGACACGCATCAACCCCACCCCTGGTGGCCGTCTGAGAGAATGTATATCTCCCAGCCCCTGTCATTCAAAAGCCAGACAGTCAATCCACAAACCAGCAGAGACACACAGGATGGCTAAGCAAGAAAATACCCACTTTCTAAAAGTG
Organism: Triturus cristatus; assembly: GCF_964204655.1. Taxonomy (NCBI): domain Eukaryota; kingdom Metazoa; phylum Chordata; class Amphibia; order Caudata; family Salamandridae; genus Triturus; species Triturus cristatus. The sequence continues at coordinate 1,138,033,405 of NC_140584.1, forward strand.
GTATTTTCAAACACACAATATGAAATATCATCTTGACTAAAAGATGCATTTTTACATTCTGAGTTCAGGCATACAAAACTCCAACTTTCCATCTTGCCCAAATGGGAAGTTATATTTATAAGATGTTATAAATAAACTCCCAGTCTATCCTATGGGACAGATAGCCTTTCAATAGTGAAAAACGAAATTGGCAGTATTTCACTAAAAGGACATGCCACACACATGAGGGCTTGTCTTACTTTTCACATACACTGCACCCTGCCCACAGGGGTACCTTGGGCCTAGCTTAGGGGTAACTCATATGTAAGAAAAGGGAAGGTTAGGGCCTGGCAAGTGGGTGCACTTGCCAGGTCGACATGGCAGAAACAAACTGCGCACAGACACTGCAGTGGCAGGTCTGAGTTACATTTACAGGCTGCTCATGTGGGTGGCACAATCAGTGCTGCAGGCCCACTAGCAGCATTTGATTTACAGGTCCCGGGCACACACAGTGCACTGTACTAGAGACTTTCCAGTAAATCAAATATGCCAATCAAGGAATTACCAATCCATAAACACAACTTACAGGGAGAGCACATGCACTTTAGCACTGATCAGCAGTGGTAAAGTGTCTAGAGTCATGAAACCAACAAAAACAGTTCAGAAACAGAAGGCCAAAAAGCAGAAAGTCTGGGGATCAACCCGCTGGACATGCCAGGCCATTGATGGGCAATGTTTTTCATCATGAGTGCTTTCCTGCAAGAGATATATTTGAAATGGAAAATTAAGTTCTCCACCACATCCCCTTTGTTAAGAGGAAAGAAAATTGGGTCTGTCTTACTTCTAACAAAACACACACTGGAAATGCCAAACTGTCTCGCTTAACTTTACACACAAGTAAGACCGATTTGCATTGCCAGTGCTTGTTGAGAATTCTGTTTCTTTTTCCTCCCTCCTAGGTGGCTATTTGCTTCTGCCTAGTCTACTGTTTCTCTCTTCATCTTGGCATCCTTGCTTCTTCAATGGATAGATTTACTTACATTCCAAATGCTGCGGTCCTGTAATTTTTAGGTCTTGGCTAGACAGCACATGCCCTGTCTCTTTAAGACATGTTGTTCATAAACAGTGGGCTACAACCCGCCCACAGGCTTACCAGTTGTTCCTTGCTATGTCGCTCTCATATCCTTCATTCACGTATATCCATGGGATGTATTTGTCATGCCGCTTTTTGTGTCTGGCCCACCCTCAGAGCATGGACCAAGTCCTTATGTCCATTTTAGGAGATACGTTTCTATTTGTCTTTAAGCGCTCCATACCAGTGCTCAGTTTTTTCATTCACTCCATTTCTTACCACCCACCCCCATCCCTGTTGCATCTTTCCATCTGCAGATTGTGCTGTAATGTGTATCTTTCTTAATCCCCCTCCTCACCTACCACTCTTGCTAGTGCTTCTTTATTCCCCCCAACCGCCCTCGCACAGTTTCTCGACAGGAAACTGAAAACCTTTACGGACGAACCATTTAATTTCTTGTTTTAATGGCTGCCCCTGCAGAATGTTTGTAATTCAAAGGACATTCAAGAAAGCATCACTGCAGACAAGCTGCTACCCCCACGGTCTAGCAGGAGGAATTGAATAACTTTATTTCTGCCCCTCATGCCGATGAAAGTTTAAAATAAACATTCTATTGGGGAGAAGAGCTGCAGAAATGGCACTGGCCACTGAGTAAATACAGAGGACTCAGCAAGCCCCATTTATCACCATGCCCCCCCTGCTCTCAGCAGAGCCCACGTTGAATCTTCGAAGCGGTGATAAATGCAACCACACTAAGCAGAAGTAATTTCAAGACTCGAGCACTCGCAGGGGAGGCATCAACAGCTGCTGAATGACATTCACAGTCAATTACGGGGGAGGGTGAAAGGACAGGAAAGAGAAACAGCATCATCTCACCTCCCATGATGGCTGCTCCCTCAGCACTTCTGTAAATATGCTCTTTACATTCCAAATCAACAGCAATATAGACAACGGATGCAGACTGTGCCCCATATTCAGATAGTCCATGAAGACAACAAGCATTCAACTCCACATGAATCAGCAAAATGTCACACAATTAAGTGCTGCACAATTCTTCAATACACAGATACACACTGCATAATTCCACTACACACAACACATTTCAACATCTCATAAATCCAGACTGCAGTCTTTTTCTGTGCACAGGCTCCCAGACTGCACTGTGGCCAATCCTGACGCTGCATGAAAGCAGCATCAGGATTAGTCTGAGCTCTGTCAACTTGCGCTCCCAGAGCCTTTACCTGCTCTCACCAGCCCCAGCAACGCAGCCGGGACTGGCGAGAGCTTCTGGGCGCATGATGGTTTGCCGGCCTGAGACGGCCTGCCAATCTGTCATGCGCACTGTAACAGTGCTCGCCACTCCCCCACCATAAGTGTCATCCCCTGGACCCGCCCACAAGACTCGTCAGAGTCCTGGTGGCGGGTCCAGGTGGATTAAAATAAAACGATAATAGAACAGGTTTAAACCACATTTTATTATTCTTTTATTTGCGGGGGTGGCAGGAGGGGCGCTCCTCCGCCCTAATGGAGGGGCCACCACTGTCTGTTCATTATGGCTTTTTAGATTCAGCTCCTCTGTTTTGTTTTTTCAGGTCATCTGCAGTTACTTTCCTCAGCGTCAGGATGCCCTTCGGTGGCTGATGGAGCACTTTATAAACTCATTAACATATAATAGTCTTAAATATCGAACAAAAAGAGATCCATCTAATTTGCAACAGTCAGAGAAAAAACTGCTTTAGTCTCCCATTTTTTAAGGGCTGCATCTAACCTGCAAGATTTAAAGTTTACTGCTATGCCATGTACTTTCTCCACCAATACTTTATGTTTCATTAAATACATTTTATTTTTGAGCAATTCTCGGTTCCAACACGTTTATGCATGAGATGTGTTTTACGTTTGTAAAAAAACAAATATCCAAATAGGAGAGCAAGAGAGCATTGTTTTTCTGATTAATGTTTTCATTTATAAAGGCAACTGTTTTTAGTGTAAGCACATAACTCTGTTGGTATAGACCTCATCAATTCACTGGAAAGGTAAAGAAAAGTTCAACAGCCTCTCTTCCCAAAACAAAGAGAGCCCCACTTTTGTCATGAATATAGAACGTTAGTATAATATTTGTTTATTAGAGTGGCGCAGCTATAGAAGAACATTAAGGAATCAACTGACAGATAAGTGTTGGAAGTCCATGTCTCATTCAGCATGTCAGGGTTGTTATCTCATGCAGATGAGGAAGATATTTGGAACTTATAAAAATGTGTAATGTGTCCTCATTTTGGCTTCTACACCAACCATGATCTCAATGAGAAAATCATGAGACAAAACGTTTACGCCAAATATGGCTTCTCAAACCAAGCAGGGGGTCATCATTGTTCATATGATGAAATCACCTGAGAGCTCACCACAGTTCTTAAAATGAGTACTGCATCACCAGTAAATGAGCTGCATTTCTACTAGGATCTGTAATCACCTTCTCTAGATGGTCCTTGTGATTTTCATAACCAAGGATTTAGTACACAGGAAAAGAAAGGAAATCACCCAAAATAAAATCCACAGGTAGCTTCATGTAACCTTCCACCTAAAGAGTAGCTAATAGTGCCATGAGAAATCCACCACTTAAACAATTTTGAGAATTTCACCCCACATTTTAATGGTCTAATTCACAAAAGCAACATTATTCAAGGAGGAGAATACCCCCAGGTAGTTATTTACAGAGGTGGAGTAGGGACCTCTTTTTTGTCTCAGGCCCTCTGACTCTTGGAGCATAGAAGAGCCAAGTGGCATAGAGTGCAGTGGCGTATAGTGGTGTAGCTCAGAGTGGCACAGAGTGCAGTAGCATAGAGTAGGGAGGTGTGGAGTAGAGTCGTGTAGAGTACAGTGGCGTGGTGCAGAGTAAAGTGTAGTGGCATAGAGAAGAATAGTGCAGACTAGAGTGAAGGGGCAGAGAGTGTAGTCGCGTAGAGTGCAGTGGCATAAAGTGCAGTGGTGTAGAGTGCAGTTGTGTAGAGAACATGGAGTTGAGTCAGTGGTGTAGAGTGGTGCAGAAAAAGTGCAGTAGCGTAGAGTGCAGTGGCGTAGAGTGCAGTGCTATAGAGTGTAGAGTACGTGGTTGGGGATGGGTATGGGAGGGAAAAGAAGCAACATCGAAGGGGGGGCAGGTGGGAGGGAATAGAAACGACATGGACCAGTATATGGGAGACATACAGAAAACACAAGCACTCATTTAGAATGCTTGAACACAAAAAAAAGTAGCTCCAAAAGCGGGAGCAGTGGACTGACACAAGTACTTGGTCCATGCCCCTCAAGAAGAGAATAACCTTCAAGATCCTCACCCACACCTACAAATCCCTCCACAACATTGGACCCAAATACCTCAACGAGGGAGTCTGTTTCCACGCACCCAAAATAAATCTACGTTCCGCAAACCTCGCCCAAGCAGAGACCCCCCGCATCCACAGAAGCAGAGCAGGAGGAAGGTCCTTCTCCTATATCTCAGCCAAGACCTGGAACGAGCTCCCAGTCGCCATAAGACCTTGCTCTCTGTCTGAGCCGGAGCTGCCTACCCCCCCCCCCCCCCCGCACCTTGGGATCCTTAGGGGTGAGTAGCACGCTCTATAAACTCCCTGATTGATTGATTGATTGATGCTCCTGGGCAAGGCCAAACACAAGATGAGGACATGACGCCCTCATGCTGTGACAAATGGGGACGAAGGAAATGAAAGTGATGCTGTAGCTTACAAATTGTAAGGTATGGGTGGGCTGTAAGCCCACCGAGTGTAAACAACATGCCTCGCAGAAACAGAGCATGCGCTGTCTGGGCGAAACCTAAAAAGTATCACAGCGTCCCATACAGGGAATATACATTGAGATCTGCTCGTTTACATCCAATTCTGTGCAATCCTCCTTTGCCAGCGACAAAGCCGGGGACAGGATGTTGCCTGCACCTCACTACATGAATAGTGGTTGCAGTGCAGTCTCTGGTTGCCTGCGGTCCCTGTGTGACACCAAGAGAGAGAGAAGTCCAACTCAGACTAAGTCTCGACTTGGAGACTGGAGGAGGGTGGGCTCTACTCCTCCCTGGCCCAGTTGGTTCCTGATCCTGCCAGCACTAGTCACCCATGACCTCTACTACACAGGATGGCAGCAAACGCTCCTAGAAAATCTGGTGGTCACTCAGATCAGAACCAAGAGCTCCGGGGAGTGGTCTGAGCACTGCTGGCAGGCTGTCTTAGTGGGTCAGAAGACTTGGAACTTAACAGACAATGTCAGGCCATGCAAATACTGGGGCACCCTGGACAAGCAGGAACCAGAACCAAGGACCCCCTTGGTCGTCATGGTGAGGGTCCCCTGCAGGGCTTCTGCAGGGAGGGAGAGAATGCAGCTGAAGGTGTGGAAGGAGAGAGTAGGCTGAAACCTCAGAGGTGGTGGGGAATTGATGGCTACATTTCCAACACTGCTGCTGTGGTGGCAGCTCAGATGCCCAGGCTGCAGTGTCATCACGCTGCACACGGCAGCCAGCTTGGATGAGAGAAACACCATTATCTTTCAAAGGGGTAAACTCTTACACATGCAGCCTTGTTTCATTGAGCGATTCTCTAGCAAACGATGCTGCATCCAGACGGCCATATTGCTGCTGGCTCACGTGACTTGAAACACTGTTTTTAAAAAAGACCAGCAGAGAAATATTTTTTTATTGAAATCAGTATTTTTTATAACATCCAAGCATTATTGGAGTTTGCGAATTTCAATGTGCATGAACTTCAGTGGAACATTTTGACAAGTCAAGGTGCTTCCCCCAACTGTCCAATCAAAAGCCTGAAGAGAAGATCAACATGTGGGGTAGAGCTTAAGTCCCCCTCCTCTTTAACTGGTAATCACATAAAGTCTAGACACCTCTGCTCTCCAACCAGTCCTAAAAATGAATCACCTGCCCTTTGCCAACCTGGCCCCACAACACTCCAGCCTCTCCACACCCACCCTGAGCATGTGAAAATCAGAAGGGGTGTGGTGGCCAGCATGCAACAATGTGGTCGCTCTTTAAACTCCCCTACAGGGAGCAGGAAGCTGCTTTGCAGTAGCTGGATGAAGCAGTAATGTGAGCTCCAGCCACTGGGAACACAAGCAAAAAAGGAATTGATTGGCTTTGCTGACCACCAAGAATATGGTGCCCAGGTCACGGGGGTAAGAGCAGGAGGGCCTGGGAGCAAGCTGCATTCCTTTTGTGGGTACCATCTTTTTATTTCTACTCACCTACCTGACAAACAAGATCCCTCTATAGACCTGGGGTCACCAGTTTCTTAAATCTATATCGCCCTCCAAAAAAGCGTTAATTCTCGACCCACCTTAATAGGAGCACCCTCTTAAATGACTTACTTCACACTCAGGTAAGACACTGGTGGTATGAAGGAGTCATATGGATTTCACCTTTTATACATGTGACTTGCTGCATGGGTTGAAATATTTACTGCATTGGCAGATAGCGTTAATTTAGCAGATCACACAAAATATAGGCCGTGGTATTCTGAAACACACTGCCCCCTCCTATTAACAAGCACTGGCAAAGCCAATAGGATTTGCCTATACAAGAACTATTTGCTTTTACCAATTTCTTTCAGCTATGTTGCAAACAAAATGTCACAAAGAGATAGCACATGTGCTGTTTATGTGAGACCTAAAAAGGATGAAAAGAAAAATAAGATGAAGAATATTCTAGAAAATAGTATATTAAATATGAACCCCACAGGAACCAATCACAGAGCAAATATAACGTTTCAGGGAATGAGGAGACCACCTAAAGAAATTATAAAGAAGATTCTACTTCTTCTCCCCAACTCCCAAGGAGAGGTTTTAGGATTGAAGAAATAGAGGACGAACACATATGCAGACAACTGGTAAGTAATTTAGGAAAAATAAAAATGGATCATACTCCAGATATCCAGTCGTACTACCTTGCGGCATAACTGATAGTGATCAACCAATGGCCTCACCAACCTATGACGGAACCAGCTTATCGTATGGACAGCTTGTTCCTACAACCAAGGGGATATCTGGGCACGCTTTTTACCCCACTGAGAAACAGTTCCCTGACAGGACCGATTGCACTGATGGTCCAAATTTGGCACTCTACACTCAACAAGTTCAGATGGAAAACAAGATCACCTTGGAAACACCCATGTGGGATTCTGACCTCCTAGGGAACATGGGTAAAAGGCAAGGATTTGATAAATGGGACCTATTGGGCCTCTCGACAGTAGGAATACCTTTTGCAGACCTACAGAAATCACACAACCTAGCCCCTTCCGAGGCGTTTTGTCACCTAGAAATTCGGCACACACTGCCAGCTATTATACCGATGGGGGAAACACTGCCAGAATCCTCACCCCTTGAGAGTAGACTACTGGAGGAACATATCACACAAAAGGGAAATCTCACTAACATATAAGAAGCTTGTGAATAATGCACCTGATATGTTAATTCAACTGTGTGAGAACTTGGAGAAAGACATTACAGACATGCGGGAAGATGACTGGTTGGAGGCCCTCGCTTCACCTAGTGAGGTTGCTATTAGGTCCCACTTTCGCCTGATACAACTCAAAATACTTCACAGAGCTTATATCTCATGCACCACATTGGCAAAGATGGGTAGGCGACCAGATGCCCTCTGTCATAGAGGTTGCGGACAAGAGGTACATTCTTTCATATACTATGGGCCTGCCCCAAAATCCAATCCTACTGGGTCTCAATAACACAGTGTTTGTGTGAGGTATATGGGGTTGATCTCCAAGTGTAAGCAAAGTAGTGCCTGCTCAATGTATGGGAGGTGATGGATCTGGGGAGGGGGGGGAGCAGATCGGGGTAATTCTTATGCTGATGATTGCAAAAAGAAACATTTTGCGTAATTGTGGATCGACACGGTCCCTAAACGATTGGAAGAGGGACATGGACTGGTGTATGGTGGCTGAAAAATTGCCCCATTGTGCAAGAGAAAAGTAGTGTCTAATACCATAGTGTGCTTGCTAACAGCCTGAGGTTTCTCATTGTTAAAGAGAAAAGCAGGTTTTTGAAGGTTTTCTGAAGCATCCACCACACAGACGGCCTGGGGTTGGAAGACATTAGCAGTAGGTCCCCCTGCAGGGCCACAATAAACAACTGACATTATCCAAAGATGCTCGGCTCTCCATTCCAAAGTACACAACAGAATAACATTCCTCATGACAGCAGAGGGAATGGGGCCTGAGATCACACTCAGGGAACCGGACAGGTGGAAGAAACCAGCCCCAGAATGACTTGTCAAGGTACCACCATTACCTGCACCAAGAATGTTCTCCTCACAAGAAAACCAGATGCCAGTATGGAAGTATCGGAAGGCGAAGCGGTCGTCGCCAGTTTCCCAGCTGTAATGCACCACCTCGTGCCCCGACGCGTTGGTGCTCTCCACTGCAACTGGGACCACGATGCACTTGGTGGTCTTGCCTTTCCCACACAAGGGCTTGGGGACTTTCTGTGTTCCTTCACACCAGTAGCTGCTGAGAAGGGCTATGGCAGACAGGGTCAAGGACAGGAGATTCAGCACCACCGCCAACACCGCGCGGCGCCAGTGCAAGATCTCATTGAACTCCATCTGCGAAAACAACCAGGAGAAGAACATTAGTCGCTGAGCTCCAGAAAGGACTCAATCAAGTCAGTGTCTCCAGACTGGATTCAGTTTTTTATTTAAAAAAAATATATATATATATATTTGATCAATTTCATTGAAGTGATCCATATAGAAATAAACAACAGTTGACCCTCAAGAAGCACCAACAAATTAATCAGCATCACAAAAAAACAACTTCAATACAAATTGTCAATAGATGAGCGGTTACAGAAGACGGGGATAGAAAGAACAAGCGCAGAATGCATAAATAGAGTTCCATCACATTACTAAAGTGCACGGTGCAAATCTTGTATACCTCCTAATATCATCTTGTGTACCACCATCTATCACCTTCGGGTGAGCTCATCACCTCGAATCCATCTAGTCCAGGAGTGGCGCCCACCTCCGCAGTCCCTTTTCTGAACTCCCCGGGCCCCTTTCCTCAAATGAATAGCTTTTTCCATTTTACATACTGCGAGCGCCTGGGTTAGCCCAGTGGTTAATTTGTTAAATAAAAAGTGCCGGGGCTCTCCTCAGGAGGCAGTGCTAACAAGAGAATTGTGCTGGTGCAAACTGCCTCCTGACTAGAGCCCCGGGACGTATTATTCTGGAGTGGACTTGGCCTAATGGCCAGAGCTGCCAATTTCGGAGCTGGTGAACCGGGTTCGAGTCTCAGCGTGACTCAACATCCTGTGATTCTGGGGAAATTCGCATGCCTTCCAAATGAGTGTGTCCTTAACGGGTGCTATAAGCGCCGGTGCTGAGGAGTAGGTGCTGGTGCTGAGCACCGGAAAGCACTGGCTCAAATTAGGCACTGGGTTAGCCATTTCTTGGAAACGGGTGGGTTAAATCTAGCCAAGCTGACACAATACATAGTTGAAAAATAGTCATGGATATAAATAAAAGCACTCTACTTCTGTCACACCACTCCCCCTCTGGTACTCCCAGTAGTACCACTGCCGGTGTCAGGGAAACCCTCATATTTAATTTCTCATTAAAAGATTCAGTCATTTCTGTCTTAATCATTGTTAATGCGTGACAGGTGGCACAAATATGAATACTATCGGCTCCTCTGAGTTGACATCTGGGGCTCGTGATCCCTTACCTTTCCCCCATTTGATAATTCTACTGGGAGTGTAATAAAGGTTAAAACATGTTTTATAATACTGTACTTGCAGCTTTGAGGATAGTAAGACAGTTTGAGCCAATGAAAAGGATTCGAGAAAGCTACTTTCAGAAATAGCCAATTTCTCCTGCCATCTCTGAGAGCATTTGACAAGATCGTCTTTCACAATTTAAGGAGGGTGTAAATCACTTCAATAGAGGGTATACAACTATCTACCAATAGGTCCACCAAGTCACACCTGCCGGCCCTTCTCCCTTACGGGTTAGGAAGTCTCTTACCTGGAGGTACTTAAAGAAGTCTTTCTGACTAATATCAAAATCCTCATTAATCTCTTGAACAGACTTAACCCCCGTAGGGGAGAAAAAGAGACCTACCCTATTTAAGCCCACTTTAACCCAACGTCAAATATATTGGTCATCAAAACTCCCTGGTAGATTCCCATTGTTACCTATCGGAGTGTAAAAATGTAGTCTACCTATGCCCAATAATTGTGGGACAGTTGACCATACTTTAAAGGCATTCAGTAAGGTCTTAAAACACACTCTCTTAAGTAAATTCAATCTGTCTCCAAGGGGTTCCCCAAATCTCCTCACCTACCAGTAACTGAGGGGGGAGGGGAGATAATCAGACCTAGCTTGAAACGAGGGTGTTTCTTGCAGTAAAACCAATAAGTTTCGAAGCATGTGGGCCCAATACTATACTTTTAGGTTCGGTAATCCCCAACTCCCTCTATCCCTAGGGAGAGTCAAATACTTTAGAGCCCTTCTAGGCTTAGCATATGCCCAGGCAAATCGAGACACCAGCTCACCCAGCTTCTTAAACCATACATTTCCGATCTCTAAAGGGATAGCACGGAAAAAGTAAAGAATTTTAGGGAAAAAGATAATTTTGATTACATTGCACTTCCCTGCCAATGATAAATGTAAATTATTCAATCTACCCAGGTCCCTTTTCGCAGTTTTAATAAAGGGGTCAAGGTTTTCTTTAACAATGTTTTCTAGTACCGAAACGTTATTCCTAGGTATACTGCACTTGCAGCCACACACGCATCTTTGGGAGACAATCCTTTGTTGACCATGATTACTGTTTTTTCCTTATATAACAGATAGCCGGAGATAAGCCCAAAACCGGTTGCTTCATTCTCTATCTCAATCGGGGTTGTATCTCGATCCGGTGTTATTAATGCTATGTCATCTGCATAGGCGAGGGTTTTAGTATCCCATCCTATAAGGGACATAGGTGGAATACAGCTATTATGCTCGAGCCTACGGATAAATGGATCTATATATAATGCGAACAAGAGTGCTGAGCAGGGACACCCCTGCCTGGCTCCCCGGGAAATCTCAAAAGACTCCGAGAGTTCCCAGCCACAAACACCCTAGCTTCTGGGTTATGATATAATGCCTTAATAGCTTGCAAAAATTCTGGCCCAATGTTTACCCTCTTCATCACAGCACACAGGTATTTCCAAGAGACTCTATCAAAGGCTTTCTCTGCATCCAGCAGGATCAAAGGCATAGGGTCTCACTCCACCAGGGCAGCATCAAAAATGGAGATTACCCGTCTAATATGATCAGTGGTGCCTCTCCCGGGTATAAATCCATGGTGCCGTCCAGATACTACCCTGCTAATGATTGGAGATAAGCGAGAGGCCAGAACCTTCGAATATACTTTAGAGTCCCAGTTGATCAAAGTTATTGGTCAATAAGACCCAAGTTCCGCTGCTGGCTTATTTATCTTAGGGAAGACAACAATCTTTGCATGCGACCAGGAGGGAAAATTTACGCAAACAGGCTGGTGAGGAAATCTTTTAGCTCTGGTGCAAATACCCTATAGAATTCCACCGGGATACCACTGATGCCAGCTGCTTTACCTGTGGCGAGAGTGAAAGCAGTAGCTAAACTTTCTTCCCATGCATGGGCCCCCTCTAAACTCTCCTGTTCTTCTTCACTAAATTTGGTAAGCGGGTTCTCATCCTTAAAGGTTTCCAAAAACAAGAATTGGTAGTTTCTTTTGAATGCCGTCCTTATTCCTGCCGGATTAGAGATCAAACCCACCGCAGGATTCCTTACTTCTCGGACTTCACTTTATCCACCCTTCTGCCTCACCCTAGTGGCTAAGTGATGTCCAATTTTCTCACTACATTTGTAGCATTTCTCCCTCCACACCGTGTACTTACGTGCTACTTTTGTTGTAGTTAACTCATTGATCGCAGCTTTCCCTAAAGCTACCCCTAATTGGCCCTCTCAAATATTGTTCTTCTGTTGTGTGGCGGTTATTAATTTCCTTTCTTCCTTAGCTAACGTGGTATAAAGATCCTTGATTCTTCACTTTTCTTTTTTCTTCCAACTTAGCAATTGGAGAGTCTTCCCCCGGATCCCTGCTTTCAAAGTGTCCCAGACAATTTCGATCAGAGCACTTCCCAGATTTTCACAAAGTAATGTTGGTATCCATTCCCTCATGTGGGACAGATAATCATCATTAATTCATAACGCCCGCTCAAAGGTCCATTGAGTTCCCTTCTTGGTACAATCACCATTCTTTAACACCAACACAAGGGGGTTATGGTCAGACATGTCCCGGGGGTAGAGCTTGATGTCATATTCCTGTACAACAGAACGAGAGACGAGGACAAAATCTAGTCATGTATGTGTCTGATGCAGCGAGGAGAAAAAGGTGTGACCCTGGCCTCTTTAACAGCCAAACATCTGTCAACCCATGATCTTTACAGAGCCCACTAAGGGAATAAAATACCTTCAGTTTCCTTCCACCATACCTATAATGCTCCTCACAAGACCAGCTGGTTGGCAGATTAATATTCAGGTCCCCGCAGAGAATTATAGGTAACGGCCACTGTACTAATTCGCTGGAGAGCCAGTCAAATAGTCTAGGCTCATCTGAGATAAACCCATGTGCAGTGTACAGGGTGAATCTTCTTGTAGTAGAACAAATTCAGTGATAACCCACCTCTGAGAGCACTTGTGTGAAAGACCCTAATGCACTTCGCTCTAAGATTGCGACCCTACAGGTATGTGTCCCTTGCAGAGTACCACCAACCACTTTGCACCCAGAGTGTCTAGCAATGACAGTTGAGACCCTTTGATATGCGTCTCCTGTAGACAGATAATATCAGCCTCTAGCGCTTGTAACTCAAAAGCTACTCTGGCCCTCTTCTTTTTATCATTGATCCCACAAATATTCACAGTTGCAATTCTCAGTTTACTCATCTCCCCACTGCTTTTAAATTCATCTTAGAATCACCACTAATTCTTTCAAAATGCTGGTCAACCACTGTCTCCTCTTCTTGGCAAATCTCTTCACGTTTTCTATTAAGGGTGGCATCCCACAGCTTCCCAAAGCCCCCTCTAGGACCTCAACAAACCTCCCCCCATGCAGCCAACCTCCCCATACGAGCAATCAGGCGACATGCCTGAGTGAAGACACCTGTGAGAGCCAGCAGGCCCCAGCACTCCGCTGCCTAAATCCCCCAGAACAGGTGCCCAATATATACAATGCGTCACAACCCTTAGGAGACCACACTCTGGAGAAGCCCAAAAAAATGAGAATTATGTGTAGAAAGGAATTATTGAGCACAGTCTAATGATTGATTTCTCTCTTTTGTGCTTAGATAGATAGGCTATCTTCATGAATACGGATTGCTAGTGATAATTATTGTGTTCTAAAAAAACTTTTTCTGCATCCGCAATAGTAGTTAGGGTAATAAGGAATCAAATAGATATTTGTGTACAGATACATGTGTGATTGTTTATGTATATTGAACTTGGTGTATATACATGTTGTGTATTGATCCTTCTTGATAAACATATACATATAAATATAAACACAACTTTGGACCATATGCTGGTGATGGTTTTTGAATATTTAAAGAAATCATTTGTACATATATTCCAGACGAAGGATTAATTTAAGTGTCCTTCCACAATGAGATATTCTCAGATCCATTCCGCCTCATCATTTTTTGTATTATTAGTGTTTCTTCGCCCAGATGTGGGTGGAGTATTAGGATGAACCCCCTTCTTTCGAACAACAACCCTTAGGAGAGAGCAGCCCAGTTAATCAGCAAAACTGGTTAGACCTCAACTTCACACAGGAGACACCCATTGAAGACATCTTACTATTTTTCTCTCCAGGAGCAGGACCCAGCCCCCGCTAATCTCTTTAAGGCATTCCTAGGACAAGATCTCAGAGGTAAAACTATGACTGCGACCCTTATACACCACTTTTAGCCAAGCAGGGTTTTGAAGGTATACCTCTGCACCAATTTCTTGAAACGGGTTAAAAAGTTGTCACAGCCGCCATCGCCTCTTTACTGTGGCGTGTTCGAAATCGTGCCTTACAAAAAATGTGACACCCTCAAGCTCCCTTTTTGAATTGGGGCGGGCTAAATCAAATATTTCTTGATGGAGCAGAAAGTTCCCAAAGTACACTAATATAGCCCTGGGTCTCTCTGGTTCATAGGTGAGAGATTTCTTCAACATCAGTGGGAATCTATGCGCACGTTGGTTTTCTACATCCCACTTCCACTTGTTTTTTTCAGGAAAGGCCCCTGTCAATAATGTAACTACGTAAGATCTTGCGTCAAGGCCCTCCACCCCCTCAGGAATCCCCAAAAATCCCAAGTTATTCTGTCGCTGCCTGTTTTCTTGATCTTCCAGCTTCCAGAAAACGTCCGCCATAGTAGTCTCCTGAGAGGATTTCTGAGTTTTGAGTGTATTAACTTCAAACTCGAGGGACTCTGTCCATTCCTCAACCATCACTATTCTTCCAGCAATGTCCGAGCATGTTTTATGTATTTTCTTTATAGTTCCGTGCAATATTGTTGTGGCTGTTCGTGCACGGTGACTCGAGCTCTGTGTTTCTTCCTGCACTTGCTCTATAGTTCAGGGGATTACGGCGAGCGACGCTTCGATTGTGGAAGGCTCTGAAGACGTAACCCCTGACAGTTCGATAGCATCCTTAGGTGTTTCCCCAGGTTCATCTGTCAAGAATACCAACTGGGTTGCAGAGTAATCCCACCGTAGGTTCTCTGCCGAGGCCCCCCTCCTTCTACTATTGGAGTCCTCAGCACAGTCACTCCTTTTTTTCCTCTCACCCCTCCCTGTCAGTTTATGCAGTATTATTGGGGGCATCAAAGGAAGAGGAATAGGAGGCCAAATCATCACTAGAGGAAGACGAGGAGTTCCCCAGATTAAAGAGAACGGAGTCATTGGTGAAGGAGAACATTTTCTCCCCCATATCCAGGGATCTAGCCGTGACTATTGGCTCATTTCCCACAGAATTCCAGTTCAGAGCTCCTGTCGCAGTGATTCCAGTTGCCTGTGCTACCATATTGCCAGCAGCTGGAGTTCGACTCGCAGTCTGGGAATCTACCCGTAAGTGTGTCTGAACTTGTCTCTGATTATCCAACATGAGATCACTGTCCCCCATTGCCAAGTATGTACTGTTAGGTATGACTGAGGTCAGTGTGCATACTGATATCTGGCATAATGTGTCCTCCCCAGGCTTTGGACTTATGCTGGATTTTCTGCTTTGGGGTCAGATTTCCGACGATTGGGAAGCATCACTATTACGACCATCAGCTTTGCTTGTGTGGTTAGGGGGAGGCGATACAGAATTACCCCCATTTATCAGGGAATCAGCCGGACCCCCCGCCTTACTACCAGATCTAGATTTAAGGTCCAGCCCTCCGGTTACCACTGCCGGAGGTTTACTACCGACTAAAAATAATGCGGGGATTAATGGTTGGATCACCAAGACATCTGCAGGTAAGCCAGTCTTTCCTCATCGTTTGCCTCCCTTTAGTCCACTATCCATTCCACAAGGCTTTAGCTTACCCCTGCCAGAGCTTCCTTCTGGTTTCCTTCCCCACTTCAGTTCCTTACTGGGATCATGGAGACTAGTGGAAGGGGCAGGGGGTCCTGCAGCGACCCCAGAGTTGATAGATACTGTTTTCTTCGCCCCGCAGCCAGGCATTTTAAAGATGACCCAAAGGCGTAGCAGCCAGCGGCGAGTCCCAGAAGGCGTGAAAACCATCCCTAATGCTGCAGCCACCAGAACCTGAAGCAGCCAGCCTTGTCTGCTATGCACATTTGGGCCGACCACAACCAGCCAACTGCTACCGCCGACACAAAAACAGGACCGCGTACTACCATGCGGGGCTCCTCCTAATACGGGAGACTCAGGACGGAGGAGTGATGTGAAGGCTAGCGTCCTACACGGGTGCCCTCTTGCTCCCCGCAGCATGACTCAGTTTTTAAAAGTCTATGATGGATTGAAAAATCCTCATTCCTGAGTCTGCAAATAGTAGAAGGATGTGGCGTGGTAGGAAGATGGTCTACACTTTACCCCTGGGTCTATTCATGAATTCCATGTTTTGCTCTAGTTTCCATATGGAATCCATCAGCATGCCTGGGTTGACAATACATCAGGAATGGCTATCGTATTTAGCGGGGGTTATTGCCGCTGCAACCATCAGACACAAGCTCCAAAGATTGAGATGTTGATGTGCACTTCCTTCCTGAATGTGGTGCTCCATTGCTTTCTTGTGTGAGAAGTCACACACAGATGATTCCACACCATCAGATACACCATATTTCAGACCAATTTACCTTCTAGAAAAATGCTATTTAAAATGTTAATTCGATTAAAGCCAGCAAGAACTAAAACCTCCAGAATGCATTAGGTTGTTAAATGATCATCTGGTTACCTGGTAAAGTCAAAAGCAGAAGATAGTCACTTTTCTAAAGTCTGAAGGAGACTGTCTGGTATTTTGCTACAGATACAATAAACTGCATATTATGGCTTTAAAATATCTTGAGCATATGTAGAAATGTGAAATGTACCTCCAGGACTAGCCTGATGTTTTTCCTCTTCTGCTCTATAATTTCAGATGTAGGTATGTAAAAATCCTCCACTAAGCTTGCTGGTAATTTAGACTTTGGGCACTGGGAAACTGTTGAATGGCTGATTGGGCTTTAAATATCTAAATTTTAAATAAGGCTTAAGTATAATGGCACAACAAAATGAGTTGGAGACATAAAGGTCCGTTGTATGATCTGCGCTAAACACATGAAAGGCCTCAGGCCTCACCTTGCGTCCTACCCGGTTGGCACCTATCTGCAGCCAGCAAGTCAAGGGTAACCCTTTTTTAAATGGAGAACAGTCTATTCGTCATCTTAGTTAAGGCACAGGTAAAATACTTGAGGTTTATTGTGACACGTAGTAGGCAGAATTTCATGTACATCGTTCATTTCGGGCACATTGCTAATGTCTGTCTCAGTGAGTGAAGCTGGAGTTTTTATGTCTTCTTGGGGATTTCTCCTTCCCTCCAGCATGGCCATAACCAGACTTCCTCAGTGAATAGCCGACTTAGGCTACAAGTCAACAACCCCTTTGAGGCCACTGGTAGGCCAGAGTGCCTATCTGGGGCAGCTGACTTGCTGGAGCTTCTCTGTGAGAAGGAAAGGTCGAGGTGTTATCTGAGAAATGCCAGGAGTGGAGAAAAGCCACGCCCTTCAAACGACTGCACCAGGCACTAGCAGGACCTGCAGAGGTATATATATCAAAAGAGTGTTATGGTGTGCAGCAACTGAGTAATGAGGAAGAGACAATATAGACATTTAGAATCACGTAGAATGTGTCACTGTAAGAGATTGGATTAATATTTGGGGTAGGGAGTCAACCACCTCAATAAATAATAACACTAACTTGTGAGGGCGAACTCCAAAGTTACTAAATTGACCTGAGCTCAACTGCCAGGTAGCTATGGCAATCCCAAACCAAATTTGAAAAATTGGGAAAGATTTAACAAACAAAATGACACCAAAACTACAAAACTCAAATAAGAGCAACCAGAGATATACATTTTTAAAGTTCAAAGTAAGAGTAGTGCCAAAAAGCAATAAGTGCCAATGATAGTCTACAGAATTGGTAGACAAGGGAAATCCAAGACTGCACATGCCTTTTGCCCTTCGAATGAGGTTGTGTGCCGTTCAGTGATGTGTTTAGAGAAATGAGCAGTCCCCTCCTTCTCAGCTACCAGAAACTCCTTCTTGGTTTAGCTCCCACCCCCTCCCCCACTGGGCTGGGTCCTACTGGCTACCTTGGACCTGAAGATCAAAGGCTGTCCTTTCCTTTAGGTCGCCCCTTACACTAAACTGTGAATGGACAGGCTTCTTGTCCGTCCCTTTCAGGTTAGCAAAGTTCCTGGAACCTTCACAGCTGCCTTTTACTGGGTTGATATATATAACACTCTCCACCCCCAGGCCCTCCTGTCACCAGGCCTAAGCCATTGTTCCGCTCTGAGAAGAGTTGTCACAATTCATTAGGGTCAGGTATAGGCTGTACAATTGCTGGTACGCAAGGAAAGTGTAACTTTATAAACATTATTTTTCCTAAATATGTATTACAAATCTAACTTCACCAAATAATTGGATTTTGAACCTGCCAAGAAGGGTTATTTTGGCAGGGTCCACTGTGGGTTTTAGGCTGCTGCTGTCAGTCTACACATGGTAGGCCTGGACCATGTTTTACAGGCCAACCTGGTGGGTGGCACTATACGTGCTCTAGTCCACAAGTGGCATTTAGCTTCCAAATCTTGGCACAATTTCTACACCCTATTCTAGAGACTATTAGGCAAGTTACATATGTCAATCAGGGGTAAGCTAATTTAACCATGCTTAAAGGGAGAACACAGGCCCTTTACTCCTGTCTAGCAGACGTAAAGTGCACAGAGTTCTAATACCAATCACTCTCTGACCTGATTGTGAGAAAGCCTGCTTACTATAGGGAAAATGTGAATTATGTCATTCATAAAATGACCCTAAGGAGGTTCATGCAAAATCTTCTTTCACAGTGATATATTCCTGTGTTTCACATTGAGAGAAACTGCTGCATTTTGGCCACTTCGGATCACCAGGCTTATTGTAGCGAAATTGCAGAGTAGAGAATAGCAGCAGTGGACCTGGTTGGAAAACTAATATATTTGAAGATTAGTGCGGTTAGGGTAAAACCTGGTGGTGCACATGAGTAGAGAGTCCTACTGCTAGATCAGATGCATCTCTGTGTGGGACTCCTACAAGTGGTGGAGAAGGGAGGCATACAACTCAACTATTTGTAGCTGCTCGGTGTGATACTTTTATCAGCAGAGATACCATTCTTTTGCTTATGAATTGTGACATTATTTTATATGTCAGCCATAAATTGTATTCCTATGTTTAAAATACTCTGGAGGAATGAGTGCAGGCCACATTAGCAAAATAATGTTATTTTATTAGTTGGCCTGTCATCCTTCACTCTGTGAAACTATGATCTGTTGCTGAAGAAAATAGCTCAATATGTTGAAATCTTAGTTGGTCATGCAATCAAATCTGGGCAACACTCGCTCGCCTTCCGTTCTCCAGAAGGTCGGTAAGTTGGGAAATCATAACCTCTATTATCTACAGCAGATAAAGTGATATATAAATGACAAATTATAATTGTAGGCAGATTGTTAAAAGCTGCTACCAACAGCAATGGAGGGGAAAGAAGGGAGGCTGAGAGCGTGGGTGAGTGCGGTGTAAGACTCTCAGGACAGGTGTCACCGCTGAAAGGTATGGGGAGCAGACCATTGGCACATGTCCTTCCAGAACTAGGAGGCACAAGATCATGATAAATTGCACCTAGGGCCTACGGTGGTTTTTGGGGAGCTCCTCTCAAAGAGTGGAGAGAAGAGCTCCCCCAGAGTTGGGTTGCCCTATTGAATTACGGCAGTAGTAAATACTTTATTCAGTTTGGCCATAAAGACAGACAAAAGACAACTCTGATTTCTTACAGAGGCACTGCATATATTTATGCAGGACATGATTTCTTAGAGAGGCAGTGCATCAATTTTTGTGTGAAAGGAGACTCACCATAAAGGAGCCTTGGCAAGTCAAAACGCCAGTGTTGTGCACACAAACACAGGCATTCACAACTACTGTTTACATGCACTGCATGCACAAATGCTATTTATAACCTTCAATCCTTCATTATTGTCTTTGCTAGTGCTGGGAAAAAGAAAGTACCAAAAATGTACTGTATGTATATAAGAGATAAAAAACTAATGTGTCAAACAGCATACTTTTTAGATCTAGAATAGACCTGTATGCTTTCCGATTGGAAAAAACTTCCTGTAAGACAGAATGATACACCAAATAGCCTACTGCATGAGCTGTGAAGTAATACTTCTGGGTACAACCAAAGCCCACTCGATGTATATTTTAAATAAATGGCAACAAAACGTCATGCAGACAGCAGAACTGTCAAACCAGACCTTATGAATCAACGTGACTGAAAGCAAGAAGTCAATAGGAAATGTATAGCACGTAGTGTTGTGTGAAGTAGAACTAAAAAGGAGCTACTGGAAAGGACTAAGGGGCATATCCGCAACAACCTGCAATAATTATCGCTAGGAAAATTATCGCCGGCTAGCGTGGATTTTTATCGCTGAGATAGCGTGCTATTAGCAACGCTTATCTCAAAAGCGATAAAAATCCTAGCGCTAATTGCCAAACGTGTGATTATCGCTGGAAACCCAGCGATAATACCACAAAGTTTGGCGATAGCTTGCTGATAGGGCCTCACATACTTAGCCATGATATCCACCTTCCATAGGATATCATGGCTAAGTCAGTTTCAAAGCAGGTGTAAGGAAAGTAGCGATAACAGAGGTTTTTCCTACTTCTCCTGTCGCTATGCTGCTTTGCGTGAGGCTTGATAATAGGAGAAATGTCGCTTAGCGACTTTTCTCCCGTTATCCTGGGGAGGAACGCCCAATTTGCATCTCATTAGAGATGCAAAGATTGGCGTTAAGGGAAATGGAGATAAGGCAAGGTTTCACGCGATAGTATGACCTTGCAGATAAGGCGATAAAATTATCGCCGCTTTTTGTCCGAAAACGGACGCTAAAGCGGCGATAATATCATCGGCGCAACTTGACGATATACCCCTTAGTATCTTGTACCAGAGAACATGAAACTCAAATTTTTTAAATATGTCTGCAATTCAAAGAAAATTGAGGTCAGAAGATAGGAGGATTGTTTCTAACCAAGGTGGGCCTCTCCCCCAGAACAACTATTGCATCTAAACATATATTCAAACAAATTATCTGTAAGATTGAAAAAACACCATTCAGAATCTACATCCAGCTGAATAAATTAGCAGAGTCATTAATAAACTGGAGTTTAATATGGATACAATCGAACACACCTCCAGGACACAGCAGATCA
This sequence comes from Triturus cristatus, assembly GCF_964204655.1. Lineage (NCBI taxonomy): Eukaryota > Metazoa > Chordata > Amphibia > Caudata > Salamandridae > Triturus > Triturus cristatus. Next base: position 1,138,054,482 of record NC_140584.1, read on the forward strand.
AATCCCTGCAACCAAAGATAAATGCTTAGAAGAGCTTATTGACAAAGGAGTAGATGTAAATGTCTGCATCCTGCACTGACGAAAGTAAATAAGCAAGTAGAGAGTCACCTAGAGATAAAAGATAAAAATTGAAGGAGGACCGCAAGAATGGATTCACAAAGGGGCAGAAGGTAATGATCTTAAACAGTTTGTAAAGGACTGGCTTGATGGCCAAAGGGGCAACCCTGTGAGAGACCCTGGCCCTGAAGGACTTGGTGAGGTATCTCCTCTGAAAATTTGGAAAAGATATATCCAGGCAAGAAGAAGGCAGAGCAGCATTTTGTAGCCACGTCATTCAGAAAGGATTCAGTTAGAAATCTCAGTAAAATTAGTCACAGTGGAACGGAGCTGATGGAATTCTAATTGCGGGGGCTAAAAGGGTTGTCACAAATAAGTTAGAGTGCGAACCAATACAGCGCCAAGAGTTCACACATCTTAAAGTGTCCCTGGGAAAAGGCCAGTTTTAGGAGGAGAAGGGTTTCTTAGCTGGTTTCCAGTGCAGTGGTAAGATATGCGGACTGCGGGCTTGGAGTATTAAGGTTTGGTGCCAGAAGGAGACAGTGGCTGACGTGTTTATCTCGGTCGGACAATACACTAGGAAAGAAAAGAGCAGCAAACACTTCTTTTAGTAAGTGAAGGTGTGTGGAGGAGCATGGGTAAACAGATCTGTTCAAGGTAAAAGAGACTAGAATTTGCCTATAGAAATGGAGGAAGTTGTGATTGGGGCACGGGCGGGGGGCAGGGTACATTTTCTTTCAGATTAGGGTACAGTCTGATTTGTATTTGTATTTGTATTTGTAAGGAGATTTATATAGCGCATGTATACCGACAGGTCTCTTAGCGCTGCTTGAGAGAGGGACTAGAATAAGTGGTGGAGAGGAATTGGTCAGAGTCTAGTTGAGTAGAATGATACCATGTAGGAGATTCTTCATGTCCACTATAAGGTCCATGAGAGCAATGAAGGGAATCAGGAATCATAGGTGGAGCTGCAAAGAATGATCCAGTCGCTCCTGGAGGACAGTATAGAAGACAATGTATGGGCAAAAGGTTACAAGACAGTGGTTCCCTTGTGTTCCAAGGAGAAAGATGTAGAGGGGGGGATGAGGGGGGTTGGATTCTGCTAGATTGGTGGTATACAAGTACCACATACATACATACATGTAATAGAGATTCAAAAAATATTGAGAAGGAATTTGTCTCTGAGATCGCATGTGTGTGAGTAGGTGCCTGTGTGAAGGACAGCAGGATCTCAGTCACTCGGGCACATTTCTGCAGGGCACACATCACTTTATATTTGGCACAGTTCCGCCATGTACCTATGACTTGATAGAAGGAGGGCAGAGTTCAGCAGGGCAACAATCAGTCATTATGGGAAAAGAGGTCGCCATGATACTGTATAGCAAGAGATATGGGGCAATGTTCAGTAAAGTATTGATCACTCACTAATTAGTTGAACAGCTTATCAATCACTCAATGTCATGTGGGCAGATTTGTGAGATTGCAGTTTCTTATTACCTAAAATGTAATAGTATACACATAATTATATACCTAAACTGAGTATCATCACTCACCAGAGTGCCTAGAAATCCTTACAGTAACTCCCTGAAGTAGGAGGCGATTTTCCTTGCAGTAGTTGCTTGAAGTACAAAAATGTCTATGTCCCAGGTAGTTGACGGTTCCCTTGGGATCACTCAAAACATTGACTCATGCCTCCTAGGGCTCCAAAACATTGATGCAATATCTATTTACTAGCAATATTCGTTGGTATATTTATTCTGTTATGCGCTAAAAGCACATGGGGTGGAGGAGGAATAGGTGGAATAAACAATGGGTCAGGGACAGTACAGCATCACATATATGGACTTTACATTTGAGAAACCCAGGTAGTTAACTTGATGGTCAGGGGCCTCACAGGTTAGGGTAAGGGGAGCCCTTACTGATTGTTCTTATTGCTTGAATAGCCATCTCTTAAAATGCTTCTTTGCAGACTGGTAACTTGGGAAGGCCTCACAGAAACGGGACCAAGGTGTTCCAGAGAAAAGTTCACTAAGTTCTCATTGTTTTTCCACTTCTCTTTATTGTGAAACAAGAGATGTAGCTAAGAGGGGTGGACCTTCTAACCGTGAATGGGCATTGCAGGCATCATTCAGAAAGAGTTTACTTTGTATCAGCCAGCAACTGGATCATTAATTTGAGGAGAGAAACACAACCAACATAATAACAATATGTGGTTATGTTAAAATACAGAGCTCTGCTCAACTCCTGATAACAGAGGGCCCAGGTGCTGGCAATTCCCCAGAGCAAAACGCGTTTTAAGTTCAAACAGTAGCAAACAACATTAGAGTCAAGATTAAAACAAACTATCTTTTCCAACCAAATTAGAAAACATAATGAGCAAAAAGACACCAAAATGATTAAATTGGAATACGGGAAATCAGAGACTTGAACGAAAAAATTCTGCAACATAGCGATGGTCTTGTAAGCTAAACGGTCACACCAGACAAACATTTTAACTTGGGACTTTGAAGATTTTCTGATTTTCAAAGACCGCTAACGGGGCGAATGAGATTTTCCAAATTTTGAAATGTTTCTGTCGATCAGCTTTGGTGTAAAAAACTCAAAGCAGGATAAAGTGGGATTTTGTATTCACTGAGGTTGCTTCGCCGGTGGGCTAGAAATGCTGCCAAAATGTGCTGACTTTTTTTATATTGAAAATCTTTCAGTGGAGCAAGGCTTGAAGCTTAGCTGGGCAGGGCTCCGGTGAAAGCAGATATATTCTCTAGAGATTGTTTTCTCTACGGTAAAAAGCTTCAGGCGGATGAACCTGTATATCTTGCCTGGCAACAGTGAGCCTACCCCGGGGAAGCCTCAGAACCCCTGTGCATAGAGCAAAAAGCACTCCTACTAACTCCAGGTCATAAGGGCTGGCAATCTAGATACCAGGTCACTTGTCAGCCAGAAATTCTTCAGGGACAAGTCTTTAGTGCTCACCTGGGACTTCCTGGAATCGGGAAGCCTTTCTCCATTTTGCGCCCCTGTTAGATCTGATACCCTTAGGTAATATACCCCCAAACGTTTTGCCTTCACCCCTTCTGTTTTGCTGAATTTGTTTTTGCTGGCTTTAGGACTCTGTGCATTTTACCACTGGTAACCAGTGCTCAAGTGCATGTGCTCTCTCCCTAACAACATGATACAATTGGCCTACCATTAATTACCTAAAAATATTTAATTTATTTGTAAGTCTCTAATAAATGATACTCTCTGTATCCAGGGCCTGTAAATTAAATGCTACAAATGGTCCTGCAGCACTCATTGTGCCACCCACTAAAGTAGCACTATAAAACGTATTACAGGCCTGCCACTGCGGCCTGTAGTGCAGTTTTAAGCTGCCTTTTCACCTGGTAAAACAAAACCTTTGCTAAGCCTAAACCTTCCTTTTTAATACATATAAGTCAACCCTAAGGTAGGCCCTAAAAGCTCATAGGGCAGGGTGCATTATATTTAAAAACTGGGACATGTGTATTTTAGTTTTACATGTCCTGGTAGTGAAAACCTCCTAAAGTTGTTTTTCACTATTGCAAGGCCTATCCTCCCAATAAGATAACATGGGTTACCTTCTTACACAAAGGAGTGATAACTTATGTTTGGGAGCAGATAGGAATATTATATTTACACTCAAATGAATTGTAATTTAAACTCCTCTGTAATGGTACAGTTAAGATTGGAAGTCACAATTCTGAAAATACTACCTTTAAAAAGTAGCCATTTTCTTGTCCTAACCATTTGTTGCCTGATGCCTGTGTCCTGGGTCATACGACTGTGAATAGCTTAGCTATTGGTCTTTGTGTATTCCTCACAAGTGAGACAATGGGGCACTATGAGTTGACATGATGGTTGGGGCGAGCTGTTCCCTGCCCCAAAGGGCTGCCGAGAGCACACACACATGAAGGAACCTAACACTAGGCTTTTGTCGAAACAGACTTTTGACAGGGAAACTGAAGAACTTTTCAGAACAGGATGTGTGGGTAGTATAGGAAGTCCCCCACTTCAAAGGTATTAATATTGGATAGCAAAAATCTACTTTCACCAATGAATTAGCTTTTAATAGCAAGTAGAAAATGGCTAAACTGTTGACAGGCCAGGAAACAATAACATGGTTTTTAATCTTATCTTATCAAAACTTTATTTCGACAATTAAGTCATAAAAGTAACAACATCAGTCATCAACATAAATTAAAACAAAATCAATTTTCAGCAAAGAACCAGGGCGGAGGTTACACTAATCACAATTTAATATAAACAATATTAAGACTAATATATACTTTCAGCTAGACACATTTCCTATCTAGATATCAAAAATAAATGATTACATTTGGGTACCTATTCATTGAATACTTTCGTAAGGTTCTGTCTGGACCGTATTATCCAAGCCCACTTTATGAATTTAGCCATTGCTATTGCAATAATCGGGCTTGGGTCAGTACACAAAATTCTTAATGCCTCCTCGTGCTTTCTGGTGCCTAAAAGCCGACAAACGGGTAACACCCATTTTCTACGTGGAAGCACGTAAAGGGGACAAAAGAACAAAAAATGACTCAAGGATTCGGGTAAATCTCTACAATTCGGACATTTGTCCGTTGATCCTTTTGTCCATTTTGATGTAAATATGCAAATGGGAAGGGTACCTATCCTGAACTGGAAATAGAGTTTACGATCGGATGGAATTTCGATCAATCCCCAGTATAGTTCAAGTCTAGGGTAGGCCTTAAATTCTAGAAATCTGGCTGTTAGTTGCAATGTACTCCCTTTGGAAGCTACTTCCATAGCGATCATTTCCCAATACATGTTTTTCAAATTTTCTTTAGAAGGGAAGGCCGCATTTTGGGGGTCATCCCATAACTTGTTCAATCCTAGTCTATAGAGCAACAATTTGATAGACCTCAGCCAGTCTATTTTACGGGAGATATCGTTGTTGTACAAGCTTTATTCGAGATTATTTCTCATAAAAGCACAGCATAAAATTAAACATTACAGAATAAAAACATAACATTTACAAATATAAATTCATATAGGCATTCTGTGCAGCTCATACGATATTAGCGTAAAAAATTTACATGTAACAAGTAATTTTACATTATTAGACAATAAAGATAAAAGGAAAACCTGATTAACTAATCCCCCCCAGAAATCGTCGCCTGATGACCCAGGCCCATCCCAAGTATTTAGCTACCCCAATGACTATCGATTCATGAGTTGTTGTACACAAAATTCTTAAAGCCACTGCACTGTCACGTGTCCCCAGGTTTTTACATACAGGTGTGAGCCATAATCTCCTGGGTAATGAGTAGGCTTTACATACAAATAGAAAGTGACCTACACTCTCCTCTGCGTTTTCACAAACTGGACATAACCTACTAGTCGACCTATGCCAACCTGACGTTAGTTTTTTTAGGGGAATAGATCCGGATCTTAGCTGGAAGACTAGCTTCCTATCCATTGGTACCGTAATAGTATCCCAATAATTTTCTAGGATAGGAAAAATTTTTGTCTCCAAAAAACGACCAGCCATAGAGTCAGACCTAACGTCTTTCAGCAGATTACCACCCACCCAATCCCAATAATGTGATTTGAGGGCTTCTTTGCTTGGGAACTCCTCTTCCACTGGGTTATTCCAAAGATTGGAAAACCCCAAGTTAATTAGCATGGCCCTTAGATTTTTAAGCCATTTTATCTTGTGGAAGATGTCTTCCTTAATTATCCAAAGAAAACCCTCTGCATATTGTCTGATCTCTGGAGTTGTCCAAAGACGTCTCCAGTAGAGAACAGGGCGCAATCGCGCTCTATCGATAATTGGGCGTCTACCCAACTCCAGGAACAATGGTATTAGGGGGGTGCTCTGTGGAAGTCCTGTAATCCCTCTGAGGAACTTGTTCTCAGATGTCTGTAGGGCCGCAAGATTGTCCCAAGCCCATAACTCCGCACCATATAAAGTGGCACCTAAGACCTTTGCATCGTACACTATAAGTGCGGGTTTAATCGGTTTTGTCTTGGATTTGCGGTGTTCTCCCCTCAAAGCACCTGAAAGCTGTTGATGTTTTATGGCCACTTTTTCCAAATGATGCAACCAGCCAGCGCCCTCTGCTATCTGTACCCCTAAATATGTAAACTCCTTAACAGTGTCTAACTTGCAACTATTTAGGGTTACCTTGGGATAGATTCTACGGCTTGGGGTAAAGGCCATTAGTTTCGTTTTCCCCACGTTTACTTCAAGCCCGTGCTCTGTGCAAAAAATATCAAAAATATTGAATGCACGTTGCAGCCCTACAGGGGTTTTAGACAAGATAAGGGTATCGTCAGCGAACATCAGGATCGGGACCCTGGCGTCCGCTAACGAAGGAGCGTCTACACTTGCTTCCAACATTCGCTTGACAATCCCATTAATAAATAATGAGAAGAGTAAGGGAGCCATGGAACAGCCTTGTCGGACACCCCTTTCCACGGGGAAGTCCGAAGTAAACTCGCCATTCCCACCCCACTGTACTCTTGCGAAATTGGATTCATGTAGACGCATGATTAGTGTAAGCAAATCAATAGGAATTCCCATTTTTTGCAAAACCAACCATAGCTTAAACCTGGGGACTAAATCAAATGCCGCCCGCAGGTCGACAAACGCGACATACAGGCCTCTTCCCAGTAAAACCGTCTTCCACCGCAGTATGGTAAAGCGGAAGACCTGATCAATGGTGCTGGTAGCTCGCCTAAATCCAGCTTGATATAAGGAAAGGGCGTTGTTGGCGTCAACCCAGTCCATAAGCTGGTTTGCGACCATTCTTCCCACTACTTTTTGCATGGTTGCTATTAGGATTATGGGCCTATAGTTGGCAGGCAATGAGCGATCTCCCTTCTTATGGATGGGAATAATAATTGCACCTTTCCAAAGGTCGGGGACCACCCCCCCCTTGGCTAGGGCGTTGGCTACTAAAAAGATATACCTCACCCATCTCATCATATCATACTTGAAGATATCCGGGGGTATCCCATCTAGCCCTGGCACTCTCCCACTTTTCACGGATCTAATCGCGATTTCTACTTCTTTGGGGGAGAACAAATTGTCAATAGCATAGACTGGCGTTATGCCCTCACCTACCCCGGGGCGCATGACTTCGGCATATTGTGGTCTGAAGTAGTCAACCCAGGCATCTTCAGCTACATTATTATCAGGCTTTGCTGGGCCACCTCCTCTACCCCACTTAATAATTTTCCAAAAGGTCCTAGAGTCCTTATTGCTAGAAGCCTCTTTTAACTCAGCCCAGTGGTCTTCGTCCCATTTCCTTTTGGCTTGGAAAATGGCCAATTTGTACAGTTTCCTTGCCTCTTTTATTGCAACGCGGTCCCTGTTCCTAATAGCTTGTCCCAATTCTAGTCGTGTAGATCTACATTGGCGATTGAACCACCTTCCAACATCCTGGGTTTTCCTCCCTTTCTTACTCTTGGTCAAAAAACATGGTTTGAGGAGGGAAAATAACTTGTTGTGGATATCAGTGATATCCCTAACCCCAGGAACTATTGGGTCAGCCGCCTCCATTGCGGTAATTGCACTATCAACCTCATGGTTGATATAGGTCATGGTTTCCTCGTTAGCCAATACCCTTGGCCATTTTAGCCTACGTTCGTCATTGCTCATGACTGGAATCTGATCATTCTTTAGGTGCAAGTTTCCCACTCCAACATTCCACCACAAAGGGGGTTGTGATCACTTTCTACTCTAGGCCTAATGGCCATATCAATAACCCCCTGCCACAACTGGAGACTACATATTATATAATCAATTCTGCTCCTGCTGTTACCGTTATCAAAGGTACAACTACCCTCCTTGTCCCCTGTGGTTCTCCCGTTCAGTGCTCTTAGACCATGTTCCATACAAATAGCATTTAGTAATAGGATGTCTTTTGTCCACCTTGGGACGGGGTTTAAACATAAAGATGGTACTCCCCAAAGATTGTCCTCATCCTTCCCTAAGGGATCATTTGTGCAGTCTAAAGGTTCAAAAGTCCTATTAAGATCCCCGGCTATTATTACCCTGCTATCTTGGGACTTGGTCTCTAAGCAGGCAGACAACAGCTCTAAGGTGGAGGAATTGGTTGTATTACTGCCTCTTACATAAACGTTATACAAATCCAATGACGGACCCTTATCTGTGGAGATTCTTAGCAGTTGTAAATCGCTAGTTCCCAGGTCCAATATTTTGATGGTAATGTCCAAGTCTTGTTTTATCCATACAGTAAGACCTCCCATGGGCCGACCCCTTCCACCTTTCGATGCTGGTATCGGAAAGTTTAAGTAACCGAAACAAAACAGGGGGTCACAAGCCCAGGTTTCTTGGAAACAACAAACATCAAACCCACAGATATATTCCACCCAAGGTTGGGAGTCTAACTTACTACTCAACCCTGCAACATTCCAGGATAGAAGCGTACCAAAGCTAGACTCAGACCCATCATAATTGTTAGTATAAGAAGACACTCGGGAAATCATTGGGCTTTCGATGTTATTAACGACCTTCCCAGGATCATCAGTGGGGTCAACAATCATATTAGCTGTTGTTAAGGGTAGTTTCACAGTACTAGCATTTATATTTTCCATCCCAGTACCTCCCTCTACAACAAAATTCCCCTTCTCTGTGTAACCAACAGTTAAGATTGTAACAGTAGTACCAACATGATCTTCACAGGCCCCCTTGGACTCGTTATTGTTCCCTCCATTACTACTGTTCAACTCTCTAATAATTTGTCAATATCCCCACCCTGGGTCCTGCCATCCAGCATGGGGATTATAGTTTATACATGTGGTATAATTCTGACCAAATAATGAAGCTGGTGTGGAAGTAATTGGCCATGGTGCAGTAGAAGGGTTCAGGGGTTCATTAAGCAGGCTAGTCAGTACACTGGTTGGGCGGGGGTAGAAAAAGGTAAGATCTACAATTCTAATACCTCCCTTGTTTTCACCCCATCCCTGCCTAGTTATCCATCCTGCCACCCTTGGATCTTGAAAGTTGACCACAACACAGTCCCCACCCAGACTTTTCGGTGTATACCCTATCCAGTCTATTCTCCTTACCCCTATGATTAACCCATTGATGTCTCCTGGGAGAGGTCGACTCTCCCTTAACCAGTGCATGATCTTATTTTTGAGCATCTGGAAGGTTTCTCTCTGCCCTATGGGAAGTGGTGGAACATTTATAAGGACTACTACATAGGGGAAGGAATCCGGAGTAAGATTTACTGGGGGTTTTCTGTGTTTTGGCTTTATCAAGGGAGGTGGGATTGATTTGGAAACTATAGGAACAGGACGGGGTGCAGGTTTCAACACCAACTGATTATTAGTTGGTTGGGTTGGTACTAGAACTTTACCCGCTGGAGGACATACATTAGCCCCTTTCCCAACCGCAAGATTGTTTCGAACTATCTGCTTGTTGGTTGCTTTTGTGGGTACTGGAGCTTTACCCACTAAGGGGCATACAGTAACCCCTAAACCAGCAACAGGAGATGAATTTTGTGACTGGGATACCATAGACTGAGATGGATTTATAGTATTAGGCTGAAGTTGAACAGGGCCTAAATATACCAAATCAGTAGATTTGGTAGTTGTGTTGACAGTGGTGTTACTTGTCTTAGAGGGTAAAGGGGAGTTGTTTTCCCCTTCAACCCCCGGCGAGCTCCCGCGCGCTCCCGCGCAGCGGTATTCACACGTTGATTTATGACTCTTACGGTGACCACCCGGTCGTTGGGGGCGGGGCGGGGAGGGAGAGCAGCCCAGGTGGAACGGGCGGGGTTACTGGGACTCCTGGGAAATGTAGTCCCAGCCCTCTTGCTCGCAGCCCTCAGCCCCTGTCTTACCCCAGCAGCTAGGAATCCTGGGAAAGGTAGTCCCCCTCCGCACGGGAGATATCTTTCTCCATTATTTCCTTTAGGCCCAAAGCATAATGTTTAAGCTCCTCTGTCGACCAGACCGTACGCCAATATAACAATGGCCGCAAATTAGCGGTATCTTGTAAGGTTTTCAGACCAAGGTCCCAAAAAAGAGGTATTAAAGGAGTGCTTTGAGGCGTGCCAACCACTTTTCGGATAAACGCACTCTCCATGACATTCAGGCGTTTTGGGTTATTGCCATACCCCCATAACTCTGACCCATATAGAGATGAGCTTCTTACCTTCATTGAATAGATTTCAAGGAGTGGGCCTATTGGCTGTGTTTTTGAGGATTTAAATCTCTTCAGGAGGATGCCTGCCTGTTGCTGGAACTTCAAGATGGATAAATCTAAATGGCTATTCCAATACATGTTCTTCTGCAACGTGACTCCTAAATAAGTAAATGCATCGACCTGCTCCAAGGGTGAGCCGTTCAAAGAGATTACACCATTAAAGGGTTTGTAAGATCTGCACGGGTTGGGGCCATTGAGAACCATAAACTTTGTCTTGGAAACGTTTATTTCCAGTCCACGCAGCAAACAAAACTCTTCGAAGCGTCGGAGGGTGAGCTGCAGGCCACTCGGAGTTTTTGAGATCAGCAACGTATCGTCGGCGAACATGAGGACTGGGATTCGGGTACCAACCATAGCCGGTGCATCCGAGGGGACCCGGGCGAGGAACGAAGAGCGAGAACAGAGTCGCTGCCAAAACACAACCCTGCCGGACTCCCCGCTCCACGGGGAAGCATTCCGTTACCTCACCCTGGCGACCCCATCGGACCCGAGCAAAATTGTCCTCATGTAGGCGGACGATTAGTGCCAGCAATTCCGGTGCCATCCCCATCTCCTCCAATACCTGCCAGAGTTTGCTACGTGGAACCAGATCAAAGGCCGCCCGCAGATCAACAAACACGGCATACAAAACCCCTTTTTCTAGGACCACCGTCCTCCAGTAGAGGACAGTAAACCTAAAAATCTGATCTATGGTGCTGGTTTTTGGGCGAAAACCAGCCTGGAGGGGACTTAGAATGTTGCTAGCCTCCATCCATGTCTGGATCCTACCCAGGACCAGACGTCCCATGATTTTTTGCATCAATCAAACTAATGGGTCTGTAGTTACTGGCCAAAGATTTGTCCCCTTTCTCGTATATCGGGACAATCTCAGCGCCTTTCCAAGAGTGGGGGATCGGCATTCCTTGTGCTATTGCATTGGCTAGGTGTGTAATATATGAACTCCATCTTTGTCTGTCATGCAGGACTAAATCGGCCGGAATACAATCCATGCCAGGAGCACGACCCTGGGTGACCATGTCAAGAGCAATGCCAACCTCCTCTGTACTGAACACAGGACTGTTGTAGAACAACCTCTCCTGGGGATACGTACGAACGTCCACGTCACCTTTTGAGTATTGTGGCTTAAAAAATGTTACCCAGGAGCTCTGGGGAACGTGGTTATGGGGGCTATCAGTAATTTCGCCCTTCTTCCATTTAAAGATGTTCCAGAATTTCTTCTGGTTTTTATCTGTGCATGCTGCTTTTAAATCTTGCCACTCACACTCCTCCCATTCCTTTTTTGCTTTCCATTGGGCCTTTCTGTAGAAACTACGGGCTATTTTGATCTTAGTTGGTTCTTTTGTTTTAAGTGCAAGTACCAAATTTCTACGGGCTTGTTTACAGGAGGCATTATACCAATCCTCCTGTTTGTTTCTCGCAGCTTGTTTGCCCAAGAAAGGCCTACAGAAACAGGATTTGAGTTTGGCAAATAGTTTTTCATGTATATTACCAAAAGCGGCTAGGGGATGGCTATTATGACCCACCGCCCTTATAGACATCAGAGCCTCTTCGACATAGTTCTCAATGCTGTCTATAAGATCAGGGTGCTCTATTACGTTATTCCACTTAAGGTGGCGTTCATCATTTGTTAGAGCATCAGCTGGGCCTACCATTTCTACACCTCGGTCCCTGTTGTATCCCGTCCCAAAATTAAAAGTAGCAACTAGTGGATTGTGGTCGCTTTCAATCCGTATCTTAACCTCCATATCCACGAGGGTATGCCACATCTCCAGGTGGACCAGGATATAATCTATATTACTTGCCCAGATACCATTGTTTTTTTTTTTTTTTTTTTTTTTTAAAAACCTTTATTTGTGCATAGTAAAAGAACAAATACGGGCCTACAACCATCAGGCCGGCCACAGTACGGTTGAGCACAGAGACAAACAATACATCCCCTGTGCGTCAAGGTCAAGATGAGCAACAATTCAGGATTCATACACTGGAGGGATCCTTGGCACCGGGGGAAGGAGAAGTGAAGGTTAATTTTAAGGTTTTCAAAAAAAAAAATTTTTATCGAGAAAAAAGTCAGTAAAGGATAGAAACAAGGAGATTCGAGTCCGCAAGTCGGCTTCATACACTGGAGAGCAGCAGCATCATTAAAACAGCCATAGAAAATCTCATACAGTAAGGCGATGCAATTAGATAACAGGATCATCACAGTAGTAAATACGCACCCCCTAAAAGCCGCCCCCACTCAATCCACCCCACACCCGGACCCCGAATCGAAACAAGTATAGCGCAGAGACATAAAAGAAAGAGGCCCATAGAACTAAAAGAAACAGTAAATTACCCCCCCACCCTACACCAATGCGGAGGCTATGGCCTACCCCCCCCCCAGCATAGTGCCTGTCGCCCAATGAACCCGAAATATAGACGAGAGAGAAAGTAGGAATAGAGTAAAGAAACTAAGAGAAGAAAGAAGAAAGGAAGCGGGGAGGAGCCCACGTATCCTCAGGAGCGCCCGACACCACCGGCCAACCAAGTCTCCACACACTGAAACCCCACTACACCCAAAGGCGGTCGTGTGAAGATAGCATGTAACACCACGGAAATGAAGGCAGACAGATCGCGACGAGTGCGCACAACATAAGTAGACAATTCCAGTCCCAGTCCAGCCCGGCCGTGAAGCCATGATGATAGAAAGTAATCTAGCCCTGGCCCGATCGCGGGCGTACGATTAGACCCGCCCCCTCGTGAATGCCCCGCATCCCGAACAGACAAAGACAATATGGCCACTTGGGAGAAGATGGAGAAGTAGAGTCACAAAATGGCCGCCGATCATCTATTGAGGTCCCCTTGCACACCATATAAAATCCAGACCTGGCTTGTAAAGTACATGAGTTCCACATAAAAGGAGCCGTAGGCCACCGTGAACGGTTCCTCGAGGTCGCCAGGTGTAGTTCAGCTGGAAACTCCTGCGGGCACGGTGAGGCAGGCAACAACGAAGCAGGCAGCAATGACCGGGGAAACAAAGTATCTGCCATTGAGCAGGAGAGCGATTGATCCTGAGCGCCGGGAAAGCCAGATGCAGACACCAGTGTAGCACCGTTATACCCAGTCGTTGCTTCCCCGCAGGAAGACCACAGCACTGGCAGACTCACGTCTTGTTGATCACAAACGGGGCGCTCACGGCCCGCAGCAGACCGTGTAGAGTCGAACCGCTCACTCAGCGTTTGCAAGCCGACACACAATTGCAGACGAAAGTCCCGCAGGGCAGCCAGAACGGAGCCGTATGTCAGCGGAAGCTGCGTCCCCACAACGGCAGCAATCCGGGACGGCACTGGGGAGCTGGAGTCTGGTAGAGGGAGGGCGAAGCAGGCAGCGGGCGAGACCGGAGCATCACCCCCCAGCAGCGAGCAGGCAATCAGCGCCATGTTTTACCGTTGAACGGTACCGTGGCCAGGGGGGGGATCGTGACAAGGAGACAATTCCCAACAGGTCTGCGCCGCAACAGGTGAAAGCCAGCAGTCTCTTCCCCTCCCTCGGGCTCTCTTTGCAGCCGACTAGACCATAGAAGAAGGGGGTCTGCCGCCTTCCACAGCGTGGTCCACAGAGCGGGGTAGGAGACCCGCCACACCGGGGCCTACCCTCTAGCTCCAGCCCGTCAGGTGCAGGGTACAGGAGGTGTCCGGGCGTCTCTCTCCCGGCTCTTCCGGCGACCGTACGTGGCGTGAGGCGGGATCGGGACCTCGGGCTCAGATTTGCACCAGCGGGTCCGGTGACTGCGACACTTCCAGGGGGCCGGCCGAGGCCACAGTAGAGCAAGGGTCCAGGGCGGGGAACAAAGGCACCAAAAACTCCGGCATCCGGGCGGGCTAAGACTTCGGGAAAGCGGCGGCGCAGTCAGCGCGTCGTCGCACACGTTACACCTCGAAAATCGGCAAGGATAGGAATCAGGATGATAGTCCGAGGCCAAGGGCCGACGGAGCCGGGCGCTCAAGCGACTGCTCCGGTCGCCATCTTGGCTCCTCCTCCCCAGATACCATTGTTAAACGTCTTAGTACATGTCCTATCAGATGTGGTTCTGCCATTGGCCGCCCTCAATTGGTTGCCTAGGCAGAACCCTTTCATGTACAGAGCTGCCTCAGTCCATTTACTCACTATCTTTGCCTCGAGCTGTGGGACACCCCATCTTAGGTCCTCATCCTCAGTTAAAAGCATATCTTGAGGCCCTAATGGCTCAAAAGTTGTGTTAAAATCTCCGGCAATCAATGGGAGCACATCGTCAGGGCTGGATTCCACTAGAGTGCTCAACACTGATATCACCTCAGATTTTTTTCCGCCTGGTAAGCCCCTAGCATATACATTGTATATATCGATCTTGAATTTAAGCGGGCAAGTCAACCTAATGCCTAGAATATCGTCACTCTGGGTTAAGATAGGTTGGATATTACACTCCATACTCTGTTTAACCCAGATGACCAGGCCTCCAATTGGCCGACCCTTAGGCCTTTTTCCCGCTGTAACAAAAAAATTCAAGTAGCCCAGCATGAATACAGGCTCTAGCGTCCATGTCTCCTGAAAAAGACAGATATCATGCTTGCTAATGAAGTCTGCCCAGGCTGGGGACGATAGTTTTGATCCCATACCCGCCACATTCCAAGATAAAAACGATACATGTCCCATTAGACTAGTTTCCACTGCAATACTCCCAGGGGCTGATATTTGGAAAGGAACTACATCTGATAGAGAGCATGATAGTTCCTTGGTACTTGGGGTTTCCATTTGATGTACTGTTTGTTGGTCTTGATCCTTGTCCCCAATAGGATTTATTTGATCAGTGAACATATCAACCATACCTTCACACACAGTTCCAGGCTGTTCTCGTTTCTTTAGGCCTTCTTCTGTTTCGAAAGCTACATGAGACTTTACATAATTATCCCCTGCCAATAGAACTGTATTTAACATGTCACAGTTAGAATGACCTCTGGCACTAGTCAGTCAGTCACAATCCGCTAGCCCAGAAAGTACATCAAATCTATTGATGGATCTTATATCTTCAAGGGTACTACCTTTTAACAAGGGGTCTCCAGGTATAAACCCACCTAAGGGCGGAGACAAGGGTGCATAGAAATAAGACAGTGGCATTGTGTTTATTAGGGATAGATGGTCATTCTGCGGCCAAGAGCAGATATGTTCCACACAACGCCTGTCTCTAAAATTAATAACTATACAATCCCCCTTTAGCATTTTAGGTCTCTTACCCACCCAGTTTACTCTTCTAGCGAATAAAATTTCCGCACACATATGGGGCGGTAGTGGTCGCTTAACATTTAACCAGAATGTACATTTGTTCTTTAGGTCCCCATAAGATTCCCTTATTCCATTCTCCAACGGTGGGACCCCTGTTAAGACCACCACGTAGGGAGCTGCTTCGGGTGGGAGGTGTAGGTTAGTTAAGCCAGGCAAGGACTGCACTGAGCTTTGGGCAGATAGGGGCTGCTTATCTTTGCTGACACTACCTACCCCACCTCTATTGGTTTCGACTCGGGCGGGACGATGATCATCTCTAACCCGACTTTCGACAACCAAGGGGGGATGGGGTTCCTGGGGAGTAGGAAGATTATTTTTCGCAGTACCGCTTGCTGATTTGTTAGTAGTGGTAATAGTCTCAGTCGATGCGCCCATAGCACTAAGACACTCTTTTTGCTGACCCTGGGCCAGTCTACCACCCCGTGGTTGAGCCGAGGTAAGTGACAGTTCCATACATACAAGCCTACTTTCAATAGAGCCCAACCTTTCATAAATCGGGTCGCATAGTTTTTTAACTGTACTTTCCAATTTACTCCAGAATGACGGTGTATCAGTTACTTCCATACATGTTGACCCCGAAGATGGTGTTTGATTTGGCCTTACATCAGAGGTCTTATGGCATGGGGCTAAGTTCTTCTTTGCAGCAGAAACAGGGACGGGGCCTAACTTTACATTCTTGTCAGCGGCTGCCTTTTGATTTCCCCTGCGGTTTTTTTTCAGGGTAGGGACTAGTTGTTGGTGGGCAGGAACCACTTTTACATTACTGGCTGAACGAGTCTTAATACTTGACAAAGGCTTGGTTGTTAAGACCACATTATTAATGTTCGTACCGTCGACAATTTCATCCGACGTGCCAGTCAAGGAAGGAGAGCATATCAATATTTCATCATTTTGCTCCTCGATCAGCAAGGATGTAGAGCCCAGAGAATCTGACCTGGCTGGTTGGCAGCATGGTGGCGATCTTACATTGGCCATATTTCCCAAGGAGGACCTCTTATCACACAAAATGTCTAAAGATAATCTTTTCTCTGTTAATTCAATGTCTTTGGCAAGCGCTGACTGTACTCGCACCAGGAAGTTGTCTAAAGTTCCCATTAGTGCACCCCCTGTAGATTGCATAGTAATGCCGTCCCTTTTGGCCATTTTGGCCTTACCTTGATATATAAACTGGTGGCCTCGGTCAGCAGGTATCACGCTGACTTGCAAGCAATTGATTGCAGCCTATATACTACAACAAGGCAGATAGATTTAGTCAATGGATGTTAGTGGAGGGTCCCGTTCCGTTCTCAAACGTTCTCGGACGGGCTCAGACGGGCCCGCCCTTGGCCCGGGCTTCGCCCCGGACTGTGCCCCGCTCGCGTCCCGCTATCGCGAGAACAGGTAAAAGTTATATAGGCCGGGGGAGAAGCGGGAAGAGGAGCCAGTTGCAGTTGATCAGGAATGAAGGATGCACCCTGGTCCTCGCAGTCCCGTAGATAGATGTTCAAAGTTAAAAAGCCCCGTGCCTTTTAAAATAAGAGCGTGCTGTGCTCACCAGCGTCCGTTTTCAAAGAGGATTAAAGCCCATCCGGTGTCTGTGGCAAAGTCCTGCGCCTACGAGCGGCACCCGCGAAGCAGGGGCCGCGAGGCGTGAAGTACTGCCCGGGGGAGGAGCGGGAAGAGGAGCCAGGTGCAGGTGATCAGGAATGAAGGATGCACCCTGGTCCTCGCAGTCCCGTAGATAGATGTTCAAAGTTAAAAAGCCCCGTGCCTTTTAAAATAAGAGCGTGCTGTGCTCACCAGCGTCCGTTTTCAAAGAGGATTAAAGCCCATCCGGTGTCTGTGGCAAAGTCCTGCGCCTACGAGCGGCACCCGCGAAGCGGGGGCCGCGAGGCGTGAAGTACTGCCCGGGGGAGGAGCGGGAAGAGGAGCCAGGTGCAGGTGATCAGGAATGAAGGATGCACCCTGGTCCTCGCAGTCCCGTAGATAGATGTTCAAAGTTAAAAAGCCCCGTGCCTTTTAAAATAAGAGCGTGCTGTGCTCACCAGCGTCCGTTTTCAAAGAGGATTAAAGCCCATCCGGTGTCTGTGGCAAAGTCCTGCGCCTACGAGCTCATGGAAAATGTAGCTTTGCTTACTGTGACACACATTGTCACAATACGCAAATGGGCATATGGGCCAACGTTCTGTAGTAAAACAACTTCTGGCTCCAGTGTCATAACTAAAAGCGGAGCATACTGCCAAGTTTGATAAGTTTCCAACCAGTCGTCCTAAGAGGTCTACGTCACAACGTGTATTCCTTCTCACCGGATGGAAACTTATCAGGGTTTCTCCACTTAGTGGAGTGTGTTTTTCCGAAAGTTACGGACGAAGTTCAATAGTACTGGAAAGGTTGCTTTGAAGGAATCTCCCCAAAATGAATATTGATTGAAGTATACACTTCTCAATCAAAATTGTTACGGAATATAAACTTGGCAGTACGCTCCACTTTTGGTTACGACACTGGAGCCGCAAGTTGTTTTACTACAGAACGTTGGCCCATATGCAGTGTCAGCTTTTAGTCGCATTAGGCACATGTGCTAGAGAGATTAGGGATTGTCTGGATTTAGACAATCTCGTACTGGAACAAGCGGTGAAAGACTCATCTGCAACTTCTTTGCATATTTGGACAAGCATCGTTACAATATTAAATCTCTCTTTTGGACACCTATGGTCTTGATAGGGCACAGGACGCCACCACTCAATACTAGACTCCAGACCACAGTGTGAAAACCTTCCGCAAATCGCCTTTGAAAAAGTCTTGTAAAAGATGAAACATGTGTCTGCAAATGGCAGTTTTTGTGCTGGGAATGCTGTAAAAAGAAAAAAATCAACAAACAGAATCTTTGGACTACTTGGAACTTCTTTATACTTTGTGCTGAGTTACTAAAGGGTCGTCTCTACAGTACTGTTTAAATAATTGAATTGAGAATCAGAATCATACTTTAAATACACATTTTTCCAGTACAGTCTGGATGATTTGAATTTTGAGGGGAGTGCTGAATATAGCTCTGATCTTTGACTTATGTATACGCGTTAGTTCCTAATGTGTTAGTGGCGCCTTTTGGTAGTAGGTGTTTTTGAGTTGCAATAGCACCCCATTATAACTAAGAATAGAAAATTCACTCATTCACACATGACTGCTTCGATGTTAATACCTATCTTTTATTCATTGTGCGGTACCTTCCCTTTTAGGGACCACTACTACCTATTGAATTTTGTTAACATGTTAGGGGTGAATTAGCTACAATCTAAAAGTAGGTTTTCTACATAGCCAAAACACTAATCGTTGCCATGCAACATTGCGGTGCTTTTATACAGCAGTATAGTCAGAGCACCTAGTTTTCTCTGGAGCCATACACTTTGGTCACATATGTAGGTGGTGTTATTACACGCTGCAGCCCACATACGACATGCACCTTCTATGCCTGTGGTGATTTTTTTTATACTATCGATCATGATCTTACTGGAAAGTTCAAAAAAGCCATTTAGGATAAACTAATGTGAAATGCAAGTTTTAGGAGGAAAGCATACATGCTGTGACAGTATTTTGCAGAGTGATTGCACACAGCAAGAGGAAAAAGTTGGGAACAACTGCAAAAATTATGTCCTCCTTCCATTTTCTCTCTGATGCTGTGCAATTAGTTCAGTATTACTCTCTCTACTTAGCACCACTCTACAGCAACATCCCACAGGTATGCAAGCTCTTTCTACGCTATTTATGTCTAGGCAATATCTAAACATAGGTAACACCCTGGTACCTTAAAAATAATCCACCAAAACGTATTTATTTATTTATCCACTTCAATACTGCACTTGTATCCATGCTTAATGTATTCTCATTAGCAGTGGAATACAGCATCTCCAAATCCATTCTGCCCAACAGCATAAATATGGTTTCTCGCTCTTCCCCTCAAACAGCACAAAAGGCTTGGGCTTTTACTGTTACTCCTGCTGAGCAAGAGAACATGGCAGACGGGAATGCTGCAGGATGGGTGTGAGTGCCCTGCTCCATGAAGCATAGTTTTTAAAGTCTTGACTAGGCAGCGTTTTTGCTGTCTCTTCGAGACATGCTGTATCTAGGATATGGGCTTGAAAAAACGCCCATTTTTCTCATTGGTTCCTCTTCCTGTGATTTAGAAATGTTGGCTTTTTCATTGGTGAATACACTTAGTTGTCCCTCCTTTTGGAATTTTGTTTCCTCCCATGGGGACTGCCCCTCTTACATGTGTTTTTACTGTTCGGGTCATTTATACTTAGAGAGAACTCTTTTTTTAGTTGGCCGGCCTCTTTGCTCATTAACTGTTCAGTTTAACTTTGGACACTTCATTTACTTGCCATCCCTTTATCTTCCCGTGCCTCCCTCTCACCCCTCCCACAGCACTGCTTCTGTGGCTTCATGTCCCTTAGTCTCCCCGTGCCTCCCACAACACTGCTCACAGGCCCCCACCACCGCTCCCAAGCCACTTCTGTTTTGCTAGTTTTTTTGATTGGTTACTTTACGCATAATTTGCAGTGCAAGGTCCTCTTTCATATCCCTCTGCCATCTACCCCCAACCTTACTGCTTGCCACCCAAGATCGCTGCATTAAATTCTTATGTTATTTTACATTACTCTCTTTTGTTTATGTGGTGCACATATCTCGGGGAAAATTAAACAATCAGCCCCTTATCACAGGATGTTCAGCCAACAGCAGACTCAAACACAGATCTCCAGCTCAACAGTCGACATCTCTCACTGCTGCGTCACATGCGTTCCCTAGCCATGTTGCAGGGTGTAGTAGCATGTGTGGCAAAAAGAGGACCCAAGGGACACCTAGTGATAGCCTGTGGTACTGCACACTCATAATACTGCTTGGTATTATGTGTACCCTGTCTACTGTAGGGCTGCGGAGGGGTGCTGGAGCACCCACGAAGACTCTTCAGTGTGTTTTGTTTTCCTTTTACTTTATTTATAAGGTTGAGGATTGTGACTGTTGGGCCCCTGTTCTTGCCGAGTGTGAAAGATGCGAACTAGTGGCACAGTTGATGATTTCGCAACATAAACCGAGCATGGAATGCAACTTGGTGAGATTGTGTGATCCTAGGCAAATGACCTTGTGTCATTGTGCTCCAGTTTTCTTTCGATAGTGTGATATCTGAGGATATACAGGCATTGCGGTAATACAAAACTCATGGCTCTAACGCACAATGACATGCTATTTGCTCTTTCAATCGATGCCACTGACACGGTGTTAGAAGGTGGTTCTGACGCTCTGGGCCACCTGGATTTTTTGCTTTTTGAGCACCTATTTTTTGAGCTTGTACTGTGGGAGAGCCTCATAAGTTGGGACTCACCCACAGTGAAGTCATGATGAAAGAGACTGCATGTGGATTTTACTGGTGTCCCCGTAGCTTGACTAGGTCGCTGCACAGCAGATGGAGTAAGGGGCACCGGTCTGGTTACATGCAGACACATGTGTACATGTGTGTGCTCACGTGTGCGGGCTGCGCAGGGGAGATTCCTGGCGTGCGCAGCCCAGGAGCAGATACACAGAGAATGGTGTGGCAGGACTTATGCAGAATTGGGTGGTGACATGGAATAGGCTTTATACACTGGAAAGAAACATGCCAGGGAAAGTCAATGTGTTTTACTGTTTTCACTTCATTATTCTCCTATGGGAAGTCAGGAGGAGGGGCCCGGGATCCCAACTTTGGGCCCCGGTGGAGACGCTAAGTCGGGGAGTGCCTTTGCTCTCCCCATGAATAAAGGCCCAGGGGCCCGGGACCCCATACCCGGGCCCCGAAGAGACAAGGAGGAGGAAGGGGGAGTGCTGCCGCACTCCCCCGAAGCTGGAAGGAGGTGGGGGTGTGCCGTCGCACTCCCCCGAGGTCCGCCTGGACCAGCGGGAACCTCAGTGTCTGCCCGCAGGAGCGGGCAGACCAGAAGAGATGTGCTGGGTCCCGCTGCAGCACGCAAGGGTGCTGGCCAGCGGGGAGCCAGTGGGGGCAGCCGGGGGTGGGCTCCCCGGGCTGCCCTCCAACCATGCAGCAATGCGGGGTGCCCGAGTGGGACCGGGCCCCACCGAGAAGAAGAGAGGACGGGGTGGGTTCCCCGAGCTGCGATGTATCACCTGGGGGTCCGGGTGGGACCAAGCCCCCCAACGAGCATGGTGATGCGGGAGTGCCCGGGTGGGACCAGGCCCCCATGAAGAAATGCAAGTTGCGCGGCTCTCTCCGGCGCAGCGGGAGAGCCGCTGTTCTAATATGCATGGAATCGAGGAGAATCGCCCATAATGCCTTGCAGGCCTGGACTAGCCTGCAAGGGTAAAACCGTGTTCTCTCTGCTTGTGGTGGCCCCAGGAGGACGGGGTCACCACCACACGTGTGCAAAGGTGCAGGGGGAGCTGCTGGAGAAGTGCAGTCTCCCCCCAGCATGAAGAGAAGTCTCTCCCTAAGTCTCATGAGGACTAAGAAGAAAAAACCCTCAAGCGCTAAAGCAAGGAGTCAGCTACATCCCCATGGCTGGAACTTTTGTTTTTCAGCTGGGGGTACTTTAGGGACTGTCTCAAGGAGTGAAATGCTGAGTTGGGGATGTCTGGAGAAGGGCATCCTCTAGAGGTGAAGTGCACCCGTGTAGTGCGTTTACTAATGTTATTTCTTTCAGAGGAACTGAAAGTCACATGTGTAATATGGTGTACCTGTGTAAGGTGATGTCATAAGCCAAATGGGGTTATGTTGCCCGATATTCCTGCTAGGGTGTCAGGGCTGCATATGCTTAATCCTGTGAGTTCGTCTGTGATGCCTTTAGGGGCTGTAATTGCAACGCCTTCTAATAACCAACAAATGTGATGAGTAATATCATTCTAAAGTGATGCTAAAATATGTATTCTTGCTGCTGCGCTTAGGTGAAGAACAATCCAGACTGTTAGCCCGTAAGATGTAGTGGTGTATCCTGTATGGTCAGTGAGAAATACTCAGTTAGGGTTGTGTGTCACCTGGGCAGGTTGCCTATTTTAAATGCTTGTTGAGCATTTAAAATAGGGGGGGTCGCCATTGGGATGGGGCCAGTGCGCAGGGCCCTCGTTCCAGGTTATGTTCAACTACATGCATTTGGGGGCAAGATGATGTGCATACATGGGAGTGGTGGTACTAGACCCCACCCCCTGCGGGAGGGGTGTAGATGTTATGCAATGTCACGAAGTGATTCCAACAGTTTATGTATATTTGTAAATTGGTCATAGTATTGAGTAGTGTGTGTGTTTAATAAATGTACTATTACTTTTATAAAGCAAAGTACAGACTGGACAATCAATTATTGAGTGTTATTTCTGCGCACCTGCAAATGGCGATTACTAGTCCACACCACCTCCCTTGAGTAAGCCTCAGACTGCTCTGCAACACTAGCCTCTCAGAGTCAGGCGCTACAATTGGGTGTTTGGTTCCCAGTGGAGGACAAATGTAGTCATGTTATTTGTGCAGGCCTCACAGATACTGCCTCATTTTCCAACACTCGGTTAGCACGCAAGACCAGGTCACTCCCCTGTGCACCCAAGATAACACTAACCATACCATTTTTTGCTTTTTTTTGTTTTTAGAAAAACAGCTTGACCACTTGAGATATTGCAGATGCTGCATCGACACAGGTCCCGGAGGCCCCTCATTCAGGCGCTTACATTAGGGTGAAAAGCAGCGAACAGGAACAGCACACTCTTGTCATTGACAATGCCAACAGCTTAAACTCGCGTAACTGCGAGACCTATTGCATTGCAAATGCTTGTTCTATCTTTGCCCCTTCTTTCTCTCATTACCCTTTTTCTCAGTGCCACTTTTGAAGGTGCTTTGAGTGAAAGATGGGGAAAGAGAGAAAGAAGAGGCACATTTTGAAATACGGGGCACAGAGAACGTGGGGCCTTTTGTCTCTGCTCCTTCTTCCTCTCAGTGCTCCTTTGTCCAGTGCCTCTTCAGAAGAGACGTGAGAAAAAATGGGAACTTAGACAGAAAGGGGCAAATGGAGAAAGAAGGACAAGGTGAAGGAAGAGGTACAGAACATAAGAAAAGACAATGAGAAACAGAAGGGGTATAAAACGTGAGATGGGACACAGACATAAAAAAGGGCACAGTGACAAAGACGGGCACTGACAAAAAGAAGGGCCATAGTGAAAAAAAGAGGGCAGAGAGATGAGCAGGAAAGCAAACGACTGAAAAGAGACCACTGAATGGGCATTGCGAGACTGACGAAATAGAGAAATGGAATAGAAATGAAGGCTGAATACGTAAAAAGCGGAGAGTGAACAGAATGACAGAAGGGGCACAGAATAAATAAAATGACTTAGAACGAGAGAAGCAGAATTGAGAGAAAAAGGGGGTACAGAGACACTCCATAAATCAAAGAGACACACATAAAGGGCACCGAGAGGCAGACACAAGGAGCTCAGACAGAAACTAAATGAGATAATAGACTGATGGAGCAGAGGCAACACACAGAAGCAGAAAGTTCACAGCGAAGTAGGAGAGAAGGACAGAATCATACTAATCAGACAGAATGGGCGCGGAGATAAAATAAACACAGAGACAAAAGACATACAAATGGGACATGAAGAAAGTGGTTGAAAGTCAGTCTAAATCGCGACAATTGGCCAACGTCCCCACAATGCCATTGAACAGCGAGATCACTGCTGCAAGGAAATCCAGTAGCTTAAATAAACAAGCAATGGCCGCGTGGTCGTGAAAGTGATCGCAATCGCTTACGGGCTGTGAGAGGAAAGCCAGATGAGTAGGTGGCAAAGAGGACGCTAGGGGGGCATTGAAGGGGCAGAGAGAAACCGGCGGAAAATGAAAAGAGTGTGGGCGGGAAGAGGAGGAGAGAGGGCATTCAGGAGGCAGAAAGAGGGCGGAAGAGGAGAGGCGTCTGGGTGCGCGCGCGCGCCACGGCAAAAGTGAAAGCAGGCTGGCGAGTGGTGTGTGATGTGCGCACACCATGACGGGAGAGGAAAGCCAGATGGCACCTCTGCTCGTCATTGTGCACGTAACAGCACGCTCTATGCCAGACAAAAAGCTGTGGTCGGCTTTTTGAAGCCCACACACTAAATGTCTCGTTAGTGCAGCGCATGCGCTGGCTCAGGCGAGACCTAAAAAAAAGAGCGGTAGATATTAATATTAAACTGTAAAATGGAACTGCCACGTCATTGGGCAATCAGCCACTGCAGCCTCCTCCCTTCAGCATCCACGTTTATGAATGTCCTTCCCCTTGCTCTAAAGCGCTGCTTGCACAGTTCACCGGATGAATGAACCGGCTCAGCATGCCTCCTCATACCATGACTGCGAGGCGCCGGCAGCCCTTTGGAGCAAATATTCAATGCTAAAGCTGACAAGTTTGAGTCTGTTGGTGAGTTTTTTTGCGTTCATTTTTCTGAATAGTGTCAGCAAAGAACTTTCAGTTTCATTAAAATTGTATGTATAATTTACTGATTTAGAGGGGCTTTCAGTCAGCTTTGCTCATCAATTTCTGTTGTGTAACTCATTTCCCCCTACATCATACAGCCATTGCTAAATTTGCTGTGAATGACAATTCTTCCCTTTCACAAGGACCTGATCCGCACCTGAAGAACCTTTAGTGTCAATCACTAGTATGGTAATGTAAGCTTTATAGACAAAACAAATCTTTGCTTTAGCAATTTTTTTATTTATATTGGTGAGTGTCTGGCAGCTCTCCCAACAAGCATTTGCAATGCAATAGGGCTTGGATTACTGAAAGTCTGAGCTATTGGCGTTGCAATTAATAATGTTTCTTTGTTTTAATTTTTTGTCAACAAATGTCCCAGCAGTAGCATAAGTAATAAAAGAAAATCCACGAAAAAAGGCAGGGGTGTAGTACTATAGGCTGTTACTAAGTGTACCTGTGGAGATGTGAGATTTGTGTTAGCTTGCATATAAAAAATGCACTATTAAACAACAATGGTGCATTTTTAAAACTAAAGCTAACTAAAATCTCACTTCCAATAAAAACATATGGAAACATAAGAACAGCTGCAATCTTTCTCTTTATAATTGCATTATTGGTGCAGTATCTTATGTGGCTGTTAGTGATCCCTTTACAACTCCAAAGGGACACCTAATAACACCTGTGGTACTGCAATTTTTTATAGCTTCCTGCAAAAAACTGTAACAAACATTATCATATGCAACGCAAATAGCTCAAACTTTCTGTAATGCGAGACCTATTGCATTACAAATGCTTGTCTTGTAAAAGTGCTGGTAAAGATTTGACCTGGCAATAACTGTGAGCGTTACAAAACGGAAGAGTCAAGCAGGTCTTGAACATGTGTAGTACTAAGCCCTGTGATTCCTCTTCAGTCCTGTCTGGGCTTGCAATCTTTCTCACCTGGATTCTTCTGTGAATTTCCTGATCTGGCATCTTCCACCTTTTCCTTAGCTCCAGAAATTGTATTGACTATGAGGCTTTTTCCAGCTGTGATGGGATTCCTCCCAGCAGACATCTAGCTCTTTCACATATTGTTTTCATGTGGAACAAAGTGGCTAATGGGCAGTGTTATCCTTAACTTAGATGGACCAGACCGAAATCACGGAATTCAAGTCAGCATCCAGCCATTGACATCTACTCAAACATTTCCTTTAAGCTGTGGTAAATAATTTAATTACCGGAACTTAATTTGATGCGGAAAATCTATAATAATAGCTCAGTAAAATAAGAGGCAGAATCCGTGGTATTAGAGGTTCGGAACGGGCTTTATTCCAAAATCAATTCGAATTGATGGACTCCATATTCCATCACCACGAAGGTTCAGGAAGTGAAGAACAAACTTTATTGACAAGTAATCATTTTTATACAATAGGCATTACAGTGAAACAGATGCAGGAGGCGTAACAGTTGATAACAAAGATAAGAACATACATGCGTAACTAAAATGGGTGTAACTGGGCGTAACTTAAAGAACGTCATTGGATATGATGTCATAAATGGGTGGTTCCACGGAAGAATTTCGCAATGTCAGCAGAAATACTTGGCAGAGATGCGCGCGCAGCAGCATGACGTGTGATTGACGTGCAACTAGGGGGTGAAGGGGACTTGACATTTAGCTCTACATGTGGAGACAGAAGTCTGGGGTTATGTCAACCTAATCCCAAATCATATCTAACATCCTATGTTTAAAGAACTGTGTTATCCAAAAAGAAAGGTCTCTTAGGATAGAATCTTATTCTATACTGACTATACTGACTGTTAGTGCGTGTACAAGCGTCTAAGTGTCTACACTAGATGCGAGGGCAGAAATCTTCCATAGTAACAGGGCTATGAATTACTTGCATAAAGACAGAGAAGCCGGGCCTTTTGCTCGGTAGCTGAAAGAATGTTTACTTAAACTACTAGACAGGAATGCATTGGGTGAAGAGCGGAGCAGAGCAGATAATCTTGAAGGTGAAATACAGTTTTTGGCAAGCAGACAGGTCGAGTCAGGCACCGTTAGCCGCACAGGGAGTAGGACAAAGTTCATGGATACAGATGCGAGCTCAGACTGGAGCTTTCAGAGGCAGAAGGCAGAAAAGGCTTGATGGCAGAATCAGGGCCTACTCGCCTGGACTGTAAGAAATGTGGGAAGTGAACCATATAAAGCCGGTGGCCTTTCATACTTAGGAATAGAGTATCCGGCCCATTCATGGCGGGTCTGAAAGAGGACATGTTGACGGTGGACGCACATGTGTTTGCGTCTTCATAACTGGAACTGGAGGAAACATACATGTACTTATGATTTATACATGAAACCGTTGGGGTCCAAGATAGGGGACATAACTGATCATAAAAATCCATATTTCCACATTCCCTCCTTGTCCCCTACTTGCCCTTAAGAGATATCAATCTTCATCAATCCGTTGATTTGTTCATATAACATCATTTGTTCTTCTTTCTTCTTCCGGAATCTTGAATGAAAACTTGGATGTGGGATACACGAGGTGGCACATAGACCACAAATCGCTGGCCCACATTGTAGGCATAAGCAGCAACTGAATAGTATGAGAAAGCCAATACCTAGGAAGGATAGGACCCTCCATCCAAAGGTAGATAATACACCCCAAAACCAACCGGACCAAGTCCAGGTGCCTGGATTCTGGTGTATCTGGCTTACAATCTTATGAAGGCGAGTTATGGCTTTATACACAGATGGCGAATTTTCTGGTATGAAAATGCAACAACTCGATCCGATGACCCTACAAGCTCCGCCCCTATCGGCCAGAATGACGTCAAGGACAAGACGATTTTGAAGCACAACAATCCGCATAGCAGACTGCTCTTCTGTTAAATTGCCTAAGGCGGAAATAGTTTCGTTTACTACTGCTTCAAGGGTTCTGGTTAATCTACGTATCAGCTTACTATTAGTGACTGTACCTATATAAGGAAAGAAACCCTTATTGAAATCTGTGTATTTTTCCCATGCTGTTTCAGTGTAGTCGACTATTGGGAGATCTCTCCGTTCTCTATTGTGTACTAAATGAGTATTTCTATGATAATCAGGAGGAGCTAGGAAAACAGGTGGCAAAAGGAATCCGATGTAGCAGGTACCATCCCAATCTAGAGGCAAACGTGTATATGCAGTCTGACCACATACGAAGTAGGAATGGCGAGAAGCTCTAAATGTAGATTTGCCTTGATCACTGAATTCTATTACAGTGATGCATTTACTATGGCCCATGTGTATGGAGCCATTCTTTCTTATACACAATTCACCTTTAACTGGAAATACTGACATAGCGGGCAAAATTGGTGCAGCTTCGGATTCGACATTCAGGATCATGAGATTAAGCGTGAAATTACCTAATCCATATACTTCATTTTCTAGATCAGTTCCTGTTCTTTTGGGAAGTCCCTCCTTGTTAGGGTAACAGACTTTAAGCAAGACTAAGTTCAGGTTTCCCCAAACCCAGTTGTCTTGATAAACTGCGGAATTCGAATCTAGGGAATTAATTAAACTAAACCATGCTCCACAGGAGCCATTGTGTGTGAACGGATATGGAAAGAGAGGCAGAATTCCCTTATAGTTCTGATAGGGAGGGAGTCGGCCACATATCCAACAATTTGTAGCATTGCTAGCCTGATGGGAATGATGTAACATACTAATAAAAGTGTTATTGCGCAGCGCAAATCTATATGACAACTCATGCGGGGGAAATTCACTAAAAGAATGTTCAGCAGTAACATTATAAACATGTTTAGAAATAGGATAATATATGTGCAACAATATACTTGCAGCGATTATTAAAAGACATAAGAAAAACAGAATTAATAACGTCACTGTGCAATGACTACGCAGTGATTTACAGTACGCATGTTTTTTCAACTGGATTTGATTATTTCTTTCTCTATTCCGGTCCAGAGGATACATGTCAGAGACAAATTCAACCGATTCACCTTGGAGAGGACTTAAACAATCAAATTGTCTGACTTATTGGACCTCAATTTTAGTCTATATAGTTCTGAGCTCGTTTGCTCAACCAAGGGGAGCTTTGAGTCTGTCTTTGAGGCAATACAGGGTTTAGTCTCTATATCGGATGGTAGTCCATGAAATTTCTTGATATGACTTGAATGTATCCAGCCTTTTCGACCTTCGATCTTCACGGCTGTCCTCGTGGTTAACAGTACGAGTTGAGGCGATTTCCACCTAGGATCCAGCTGAGACTTCCGGTCAAAGTTCCGCACTAACACCAAGTCCCCCGGAACTACGTCGTGGGGTTTCACCTCGGTGTTGTCGGGAAAGGCTGCAGCTACCTGTGAACGACAAGATTGTAGTGCAGACATCAAGGAAGCTAGGTAATCTGTCAGCATATTACAGTCAACGTCAGTTATTTTACGAGGTATAGGCGTCCCCCACATATTTGGTGGTCTACCGAAGATCACCTCATAAGGGGATAGCCCTGTTCGAGAATGTGCTACCATTCTCATGTAAAAGAGTGCAACTGGTAAGGCTACTACCCAGTCGACACCTTTCTCTCTACATATTTTGGACAATCTAATTTTCAGAGTTTGATTATGTCGTTCCACAAGACCTGCTGCCTCGGGGTGTCGGACACAATGAAATCTCCATTGATAGCCTAACAAAAGTGAAACGTGTTTCATTAGTTCGGATGAGAACGGCTGGCCGTTATCTGAGTAGACAGCACGTGGTAAACCGTACCGTGGGAAGAATTCTTGAACTAACTGTTTGGCAGTAGTCGGGGCAGTGTAATCTGAAACCGGGTATGCTTCTGTCCAACGGGACAGAGCACAAACAACTACGAGAACATATTTGAATCCTCGACATCGTTCCATCTGGATATAATCCATCTGGAGGACTTCAAAAGGGTGATCAGGAGGCTGAAATCCACCCTGTTCTATGGGAATGCTTTTACCTGGGTTAAACTGACAGCAGATCATACAGGTACGGACTTTTTGTTTAGCTGCTGCTCGTAAATGTTTGTTGAACCAAATGTGTTGAATGCTGTCTAGCATAGCCTTTTCTCCTAGGTGCGCTGGACTATGTATTGTATTAATGATAACTTGGACCATTGAGTCGGGAAGAAACCATACAGATTTTTCCTTCGTCATCCATCCTTGATCCGTTTGGATCCCTCCTAATTCAGTCCATTTCTTTATTTCGTCTGGTGTAGCATGTGTCTGTATGTCAATTACGTCAAGAGCGGGATCCTTAACCATCATGCAATGTGTTGGTGCCGGAACTATTGTCTTTGTCATGTCAGATGTGTGAGTTTGAGCAGTCTGTTTAGCTGTTTTGTCAGCTAGATCATTGCCTTGGGAGATGATATCAGTAACTTTCGTATGAGCTTTACATTTCATAATTGATATTGCAGCGGGTAGATGTATTGCTTCTAATAAGGCATGAATGAGGGGTCCGTGCTGAATGTGGGCACCGTGAGAAGTTAAATAACCTCTCTCTCGCCACAGCACGCCGAAGTCATGTACAACTCCGAATGCATAACGTGAATCAGTGTATATGTTGACTTTCTTATTTGTGGCTTGAATACAGGCTTGTGTCAGAGCGATGAGCTCTGCTGCTTGAGCTGACAAGGTATTAATACGATTTGTTTCAACGACTTCAGTGTCTGTTGTGACTGCATACGCGGCCACTAGCTCTCCTGTACTTGTTCTCATACATGAACCATCTACATACAACGTCAGGTCTGGGTCTGACAATGGGACGTCTGTCAAGTCTTGTCTGGGTTTCGTCGTGATAGTAATAACTTCAATACAATCATGCGCTAATGGGTCTGTTCCGTTTACTGGTAACAGTGTACTACAACGTCTGATTTCTATGTGTGGCTGAAACAATGTCAATTCGTAACCGGTGAGTCTCGCTATAGTCAAGTGTTGTGTTTGTGTGCGGTTCAAGAGAACCTCTACTGCGTGTGGTACTTGTACTGTCAATTGATGTCCTAACACTATGGCATCGCTTTGTCTGATTGCTAAAGCTGTCGCTGCCACTGATTTTAGGCACGCAGGCAGAGCCTGAGCTACGGGATCTAATGTACTAGAAAAATAAGCACATGGTTTGTGTGATCCTGCTTGTTCCTGTGTGAGTACTGCCAAAGCAGTACCTTCGCGTTCTGTAACAAAGAGTGTAAAATGTTTATTGTAACATGGTGTTGCTAAGACAGGTGCTTGACATAAAGCTTTCTTTAGGCTTTCAAAAGCTTGTGTATGTTCCTGAGTCCAAGGGAGGACAGTCGATGTGGCTGCCTCCTGTGTTGTCAACTGAATGAGTGGTTTTGCTAGAAATGCATACTGAGGGATCCACTGCCTACAATATGAAGTGAGGCCTATAAAAGCCCGCACCTCCTTTTGTGTCTTGGGTATTGGCATGTTAGCAATTAACTGGATGCGATCTGGTGTAAGCTGCCTTCCCTCCTTGGACAGCGAGTGACCAAGGTAAACAACTCGCTGGACACAGAATTGCAGCTTAGAAGGGGACACCTTGTGCCCCTTTTCGGCCAAGAATTGTAAAACCGTCAGTGAGGCTTTTTCACATTCAGGTTCGCTTCTAGCGGTGATCAGCAGATCATCGACATATTGAAGCAGGGCAGTGTTGACTGGCATGTGGATACTGTCAAGTTCTCGTTTCAGTGCTTGGCTATAGATGCTGGGGCTTTCTGTGAATCCTTGAGGTGCGCGTGTGAATTTAAAGCTTCGTCCATTTAAACTAAATCCGAACAAGTATTAGCTTTCCGGATCTATTGGGACGCTGAAAAAGGCATTCTTGAGATCAATTACAGTAAAGAATGTTGCTTCGGAATCAATGGCTGTCAGTAATGAAGAAATGTCTGGAACTACGGGGTATTGTGGTACAATACATTTATTTAATTCGCGCAGATCAATAACCAATCGATATACTGGCGGGGCTTTTGGATCAGTTCGTTTAAGAATCGGGATTATCGGGGAATTACATACATTGGAGTCGGTTTCCACAACCACTCCTTGGCCAATGAGCTCGTCAATGATTTGCAGTAAAGCCACTACAGCATCTGGGGGTAACTTGTATTGTCGCATTCGTGGTAGTACCACTCCTGCCTTTAGTGTGACTCGATATGGTGTAATGTTCATGCAACCAACATCTGTAGGGCCTTGTGCCCATAAATGTGTGGGTAAAGTCTGCAGTCGGTGATCCATGTCTCGGGACACATAGTGCCCTTTGAAATCACGTAGAAACAATCTTACTCCTTCCGGAGAACAACATATTATAGCTCCTAGAGCTTTCAATGTTTTTATACCTAACAAGTTTTCTGGACATGATTTAGTAAGCAATAAATCTGTAGTTCGTGTCAAGGGACCAATCGTAAGGGGAAGAGGCTGTGATACCTCATTAATGATAGGTTTTCCTGAAAAACCAAGGGAAATATTCTGTGAGCCTGAGAGGGGTGCCCCTGGAACTTCACTACGTTTTATAGTTGTTCGGCTTGCCCCTGTATCAAGTAAAAATTTTCTATCTTGGCCTAATAGTTCACTGTGTACATAAGGTCCTTCTTGATCTACAGGGACCTCGATAAGGGGTAAGCCAACTTCCCTCTCTAGGCTGTTTCATGAGTATCGTTGATAATCAGGATAGTCATACTGTGCGGTCTGGTACATCTGTCGTGTCGTTGTTTGTGTGGCAGCAATAGGCTGCGGTGGTGGAGCTGGCAGAGACTGTTGCGGAGCTGGCATGGACTGTGCATGCTGCGGAGCTCCTTGTTGGTTCTGATCCTGTCTAAGTGGCCGTGGTCTTTCTTTTGTATTACCTATGGCGATATTATGTTTTAAAACTGGGCAATCGTGTACATAATGGCCTGGCTGTTTACAATAGTTGCATGTCCCTTTTACAGGACCTGCTGAAACACTAGACTGTGTCATACCCTTTTTATGACCGTCAGCTGGAACTGTCTGGGAAACTAGCATTTTCATTTTCGTGTCTTTCATGCGTCTTTGTTCATGTTCTTGTTCCTCTCTAATTCTATTGTGATGGTACTGTAGCATCTGTAACATCTGTGACGGAGTGTTACCTTGCCAGGTACTCTCGAATTTCAATACTCTATTCTTAACTTGGGGCAAGGAATTTTCAACTAATTTTGTCACAAATAGATGTGGATACGATTCGCTACTTGCTTTTATTCCACTATTTATACCAAAACATTTTTCGAATCGGGCATAGAAATCACTAGTGTCTTCATCTTGCTTTTGTTTACAGGCTGAGATTGCACCCCAGTCTTCCTTTTTCGTAGTTAATAAACGTGGCAGTACCTGTACTAGTAAACCTGGTAGTGTTTTGGTCTTTTCCCCAAGCCCTGAACCTGGACCTCGAGCTTTTTCTTCGTTTTCTAATGCTGTCCAATCTATCTTCTGGTCTCCCACCTCCCAGTCCTTTTCCTTGAGTTTTTCGTAAATGCCCGCAGGCATTAATACCTTCAATATTGTCATAATGTCGGGATAGGTATATTCTCCCATGAGCAACATGTCTTTAATTTCACGGTGGAAACCCGCTGGGTCTTTGTCATGACTGGGTACCACTTTCTTCATTTCTAATAGTTCTATTTTAGATATGGGTGTGTATACAAACACACGTTTAAACTGATTGTCATCACCTTTTATCGGGTGCACTTCGCGTAAGGGGTTCTGTCTATCCATATAATACGTCGTTCTTTCTTTTATGGGCAGTGAGACATGTTCGGGACATACAAAAAGAATGTACTGCTTTCTGGATTCTAGTATTTCTCTAATTAGCTCAGTACCTGAACCTCTCCATTTATTCGTGAGTAGTTCAGTCAAGATATTAGGTAAGGGACCAGGATCGGAGTGTTGGCTTTTATATAATATAAGGAGTTGTTGAATCATATAGATACCAGCTAAACGCTGTTCATCTGGGGTGAGGTTCAAAAACGTGTGCGCTAATGTATCATCACTATATTTTCCGGGACTATCAACCCAATGAACGGCTGACCTGGCTAATTCTTGTTCGTCCATAGAATCGAGTAGATGATAACCCCTTCGTTCTCGGAGTAATTTGTCAGCAGCTTGGAACGAATGCTCGGGGGACCTTATATTTATTATAGGGGTTTGGAAATTTCTGTTATTATCTGGACGTATCGGACGTATCGGATCAGTAAAGCCTCTAGTATTATTACAAGATCTTCCTCTACCTACATAGGCCATGGTTTCTAACTGTCCTGTGGGCAGTTCTAATTCTTCCTCCTCCTCGGTTTGTTCAGGCTCGTCTACTGCTAATCTTTCTTCGTGTATTCGTTCTACTTCTTTGCGGATCTTGCGGCACATAGCTACTATACATGATCGTTTATCATGTCTCCCCTCTGATATATTCCGACTCCATGTGGTAAGAATTTGCATTTCTTCCGGATTTACCCCTGGTCGGTCTTGATTTCTGATCACACAATTTATGAGGAAACGTAACAGTTCCCCCTGTATCTCCACTTTCTGGTACTCCAAGGCTCTATTAATACTTTCAGAATCTCGTCCTGACTGGACAAAGTGATATATGTTTTCTAAATGTGTAGTCATTCCTGGTAGCCTCCCTAAATATATTGCAGCTCGTCGGATACGTAATGATGCCAGCAGCATTTCGTCCCCTTTTCCGGGCACAGGGTCATATCTACAATCTATTAGAAGTTCCTTAAGCGTGTCGGGAGTTACTAGTTTGGGCGTACGTTGGTGTGCTAATTCTTGAAAGGAAAGTTTATTTACTCTGGGTGGCGTGGAAAAAATGTTTGTTGTACCTCCCGTAGCACCACCTGGGGTGCTGGATGTGAAAGGATTCGTTGAACGTGATATAGCAACCATAGATGTGGGTACAGCTGTAGAAACAGATGTGCTTGCCGGAACTTGTGTCGGAGTTTGTTGTTGCGGCGGTACAGACGGAGGAGGGTCTTGGCGTTGAACCCCCTCGGCAGGCGGTCTATGTGGCGCAGCATTAGCATACTCGGGAGCTGCGTCGTCTAAATAAGAGGAAAGAAAAACATCTTCTGCGGTTCTGGGATGCCCTTTGGGATGTACTTTTATCGGGAACAATGGGGGTGGCAAGTCTTTTGGTATCTCCGGAGTAGCCTTAGGTAACCCTTCGGCCAGAAGAGGATACATACCATTCATAAGGGCATTTCGTTGTCTGTCTACTTGTTCTGATTTTACTCGAGTACCTTCTTCAATTAATAGATTTTCTCGAACTTTATTTGAATTCTCCTTACTCTTCTCTTCCTGTCTACGTGCTTTTTCTGTACGTCCATACGATTCTTTACGCCATAATTCAATGGCATCTTTCTGTGATTGTCTAGCTTTCTTTTTCCATAATTCTTCCTCTACTTTCACGATGCAATCTGCATCCCAGGTCCCAGCTGCGGGCCACCTCTGACTTTCTGGTAATTCCTTGGTGTAGTCTACCCATAAATCAAGAAATAATATGGCGTCTAGGCCATGTTTATGATACATGAAGTACCCTGGAGTGTCCCTAGGAGGAATGGGAACAGCTTCTTCGAGTACCCCTTTTCTAGTTTTTATCTGTCTTAATTTCGAAAAGAGCGGCATTTTTGAGAACTGATCTGATCTGATACCTAATTCTGAACACGTTTAATACAACAAAACACAATAATGAACAGTCATTCACACCACAATATGCAGAACGTATTTAAAACATTTTAACATTTAACATTTAATGAACAACAATGATGGCCATTTAGGGAACTAGTCACTAAACATGATACTCGGCACTAACTAGGTAATTCTGGATTATATACTAGACATACTTGATATACTGCTAAACAGTACAGATACACTGCTGAAACAGTGCAGACCGGATTTGTGTACCCAAACCCGTCTTGACCGGCACAACCTATGTGCACGTCAGAACGCCTCCCCGACAATGGTACTCACCGGGTAGCTCGGAACGGAAGGCCTCGGAACTGAACTGAACTGGACTCGGACCGGACTGGACTCGACTCGAAACTTCGGAACTTCGGAACCTGGTGGGCCTCTGTATACCTCGGATCTTGCTCTCTCAGCTAGGCTCTGGTCGGGATACTTCGCACTTCTCACCGCCTCGTCTGGGTGTCGATCGCAGCCTCAGTTACCCCCGCTCGGCAGGAGGGAGATACAGGAAATCCTGTGGGTACGCGTTGTTGTCCGTCCAGCTGTGGCAGGAGACCGGGCCTGCAACGCACCTCCGGCGCGTGAGATGAGAAAGTGTCCCTGTTCGGGCGCCATATATGTGGTAAATAATTTAATTACCGGAACTTAATTTGATGCGGAAAATCTATAATAATAGCTCAGTAAAATAAGAGGCAGAATCCGTGGTATTAGAGGTTCGGAACGGGCTTTATTCCAAAATCAATTCGAATTGATGGACTCCATATTCCATCACCACGAAGGTTCAGGAAGTGAAGAACAAACTTTATTGACAAGTAATCATTTTTATACAATAGGCATTACAGTGAAACAGATGCAGGAGGCGTAACAGTTGATAACAAAGATAAGAACATACATGCGTAACTAAAATGGGTGTAACTGGGCGTAACTTAAAGAACGTCATTGGATATGATGTCATAAATGGGTGGTTCCACGGAAGAATTTCGCAATGTCAGCAGAAATACTTGGCAGAGATGCGCGCGCAGCAGCATGACGTGTGATTGACGTGCAACTAGGGGGTGAAGGGGACTTGACATTTAGCTCTACATGTGGAGACAGAAGTCTGGGGTTATGTCAACCTAATCCCAAATCATATCTAACATCCTATGTTTAAAGAACTGTGTTATCCAAAAAGAAAGGTCTCTTAGGATAGAATCTTATTCTATACTGACTATACTGACTGTTAGTGCGTGTACAAGCGTCTAAGTGTCTACACTAGATGCGAGGGCAGAAATCTTCCATAGTAACAGGGCTATGAATTACTTGCATAAAGACAGAGAAGCCGGGCCTTTTGCTCGGTAGCTGAAAGAATGTTTACTTAAACTACTAGACAGGAATGCATTGGGTGAAGAGCGGAGCAGAGCAGATAATCTTGAAGGTGAAATACAGTTTTTGGCAAGCAGACAGGTCGAGTCAGGCACCGTTAGCCGCACAGGGAGTAGGACAAAGTTCATGGATACAGATGCGAGCTCAGACTGGAGCTTTCAGAGGCAGAAGGCAGAAAAGGCTTGATGGCAGAATCAGGGCCTACTCGCCTGGACTGTAAGAAATGTGGGAAGTGAACCATATAAAGCCGGTGGCCTTTCATACTTAGGAATAGAGTATCCGGCCCATTCATGGCGGGTCTGAAAGAGGACATGTTGACGGTGGACGCACATGTGTTTGCGTCTTCATAACTGGAACTGGAGGAAACATACATGTACTTATGATTTATACATGAAACCGTTGGGGTCCAAGATAGGGGACATAACTGATCATAAAAATCCATATTTCCACAAAGCATCAGGATATTTGTCCAGCTAGCCAGGTTCCAAATCCGCATGTTGCACTGAATTAAGTGTCCCTTCCATAAAACAACCTCTGCTTCATAGTCAAGCGCTTTAGTTTATTTCCACCAAAGGTTTCCAATAAAGACTGTACAACAACTCTCCTAACCTCTAACAAAAGGCCACCATACTCCCTTC
Organism: Triturus cristatus; assembly: GCF_964204655.1. Lineage (NCBI taxonomy): Eukaryota > Metazoa > Chordata > Amphibia > Caudata > Salamandridae > Triturus > Triturus cristatus. The sequence goes on from NC_140584.1 coordinate 1,138,092,200, forward strand.
TGCTTGCATATACATGAAATCCTGCTAAGTGGTTTACAAGGTTGCAGCTCATATCAATCTGGCCACCTAGCCAATCAACTAGAAATCTCAGGAGGTAACTGTGTAACTTGTAGCTTCACCATGACCAGACTTCTTGCAGTAGCTCCCAGAAATACCAAAATGAACTTTCAGTAGCTAGTACTAATATGCTGATACTAAAAGACTATGCCCACCTCTGCTTTCTGCAATACCGGGACATCATCACAAGCCTAATCAAACAGCTAAGTTTGAGCTAGTATTTCCATCGAGTATGAGAATGTGGTAGTGGTAACTCCCTGTAGCCTTTCATGGATCCCACACTTGGCTACATTGTGTGATCCTGAGCAAATAACCTTAAATCTCTGTGCCATAAGCCCATTATCCACCAAATTTTGTAGTATCTGCCTCGCATGAGTATTCTCCACGTGGGCAGGGTGTTGCGTCTTGTCTTGTATGGTGTGGTCGGGAGCACCTCATTGGCTGACAGTTGGGTCGGCGAGACGGGTTTGGTTGTGACAACGGATGCTGAGCAGTATCTGTGGGATGATACTTATCGCTTTGACTAATCAACATCATCGACTATACACGTCTCAAGTCTCGTCATTACATAATAAACGTGGCAACAATTTTGGCAATCATCCCACAAAGAACTCACGGATACAACGATTTCTGCCATCTCGAAGTGAGAAGTTCCCTGCAAAGGCGGATCGATTACCAGTTTGTTATGTACTGAAAAAAGGTTGAGGGCAGCTGTGCAGTGTGAGGTGACAGTGTTTGTTGATTAAAGGCATTGTGGGTGGTTGTGTCAGGACTGAATATTTTATGTCACAACTACCATTACATTGCATGTTTTTACGACGCATTCCATTATGACGCATACTATTACAACGCATAATACTTTTAGTGCAACAGAAGGGTAAGTGCTGGATAGTGTAGGGGTACAAATTACTAATCCCACTCCAGTGAGTTCAACAGTAGGGTAAGTTTTGTATATTGTAGGGGTAAAAATTACTATCCCCACTCCAGTAAGTGCAACAGTAGGGAAAGTGTTGGATAGTGTAGAGGTAAAAATTACTTTTCCCATGCCCCAACAGAATACTAAAAATAATCGCCATTAATACCTTATAATGAGTTGTAATGGTATGCATTGAAATGGTATGCGTTGTAATGGCACGCATTGTAGTGACATGCATTGTAATGACATGCATCGTAATGGCATGCGATGTAAAGGCAGTTGCAATGTAACAGTTGCGTTGTAAAGGTCGTTGTAATGACTGCGTTGTAATGGATGTTTCCCGTCAGGACTCTGACTAGTGAGAGAAGTCCAAGGAATTGACGAGCCTGTCGATTGGGAGTATAGTGCGACGGCTTTTCAGGATTCAACCTAACGAAGCGGGTCCAAGGAGTTGACGAGCCTGTCTATTGAAGGTGTAATGGGGATGGGTTGTCAGAACTCCACCTACCGAAGGAGGTCATAGGAGTTGACAAGCCTGTCTGTTGAAGGTGTCGTGGGACGGCTTGTTATTACTCCGTCACTGAGTGAGGACCAGGAAGTTGAGGATTGAATGACTTTTTTATCCGCACCAATTTTGGCTAACGCTGCCCAGTTTGAATAGTGCGATCCTGTAAGTACAGTTTATGGAGTTCACTAACAGTGTGTAGTATGTGTTTTACTTTTTACATTATAGGGTTCTTACTGCAGGGGATTTCACTGAACTCTACTAAAGTAGTCTACAGTTTCAGCACATTATTTTACTTGTGCGATCCCTGTGACATTGGCATTTGAGAGCACCCTGCTTAGTGTCTAGCATTATGTTTGGCATGGCAAAGTTGGGTTTTGGGTGTTCATTCACACTGTTTTGTGGTTCTGGCCAATGAACTCCAGCAACGTGTATCGGGAATGCGCACACAGAAATACAGCGATGCTCTCCAGAATAGTGCTGCACACACCAGCTATGTGCGGTGACAAGCAGACCTGAATGAGCCATTGAGTTGAAATTCAGTGGTGAGGCGCACGCCTAATGCTTGTCAGTGCGGTGCTGCGCACACCAATGTTTTGCCAAAACATACTCGTACCATTCTGGGAATATTTGATTTTGGATTTGATTGAACATTTTGGTGGTTTTATGGAATTTGGGTTGGTACATCCTATTTAAAGGTGCTTTAGCTTTTGTCTTTTTTAATGTTTTCCCCTTTTCCCATTTTATTAATAGGAATATTTTGGAAACTAGTTTTAATCCTTTTAAGCATAATGTAGCTCAGATTTCAATTGGTGTGTGATCTAGTGTACGTAGCATGTTAAAACAATGCAGGCGGTGAATCCACCACCACCATTTTTGGAGACACCAGGGGGCATATTTACAATAAAGTGGCAAAGTGTGTTGTTAAGCCAAGAAGGCTAACGACATGCTTTGTCACTTTAGTAACGCAGAGCTGCACAATATTTACTAGAATATGGTGCAGCCCTTCGTTTCTCCCTGCGCTGGTGATAACTTTAGCTGCCTAACGCCGACGCAAGCACCCTTAGTGCAAGGGTGCCTGTGTTGAGAGGAAGATTGTTTATATGCAGGATGGTCCTCCTTCCTGCAATTAAACAATCTTTAAATACCGTTTTGTAATTTCTACGTGTGCTGCTTAATGCACACATAGAAGTTGATAAACAGAATTTTTTTTAAATTATTGTTTATGTGCAGGAAGGGGGACCTTCCTACACATAAACGATCATAGGCAATTTGCTGTTTCTATGTGTGCCGCAAGGCAGCACACATGGAAACAGCAAAAACAAAGAGAATTAAAGCATTTCTCTTTGTTTCACCTGTTTAAGACCAGGTTTTTCCTGGTATTCATTTTGGCACTGCCTCCTATTTACTCTGCCCTTGTAACTAGGAGGCAGCGTCAACATAAATGGGTGTTGCGGTGGAATGCCCACCGCAACACCCATTGCCCTCCCCTTTCACGCAAAATACAGCGTGAAAGGGTGCCTTCTTTACAAGGCAGCGTTAAGCCACGTTAAGTGGCTTAACGCTGCCTTGTAAATAAAGCGAGGTCCCTATCACCATCACAATGTCACTGAAAGTGACATTGTGGTGGCAATAGGGGCTTGTAAATATGCCCCCAGGTGACACCCCTATATTTTGATGTCAATGGTTAGATGCATTTGAAACATACCTTGGTGCAATTGGTTCTCATAGATTTAAACCTGAAAGGAAACAGTTTATTTTACCCCATTCGTTAGGCTTTGAAGGGAGAGAAGCATTCAACCATTTCCCTTCACTGGTATTGGCAGATGATGAGGAGTTGGATAAATGCCAGGAAACAATAAAAAAACTAGCCAATAGGTATGATGTACATCCGAGTCTAGTTGTTTTCCGCCATAATTTTTCAAAAGAGCTCTGAAAGCGGTTGAAGATGTTGACACAACTGCATTAAGGAAGTTAGTTGCTGAATGTGAGTTACAAGATTTTAGTGAGCAATTAGTACGTGATCAATTTAAAAGTCACTGCTCAGGCACAGCCATACGACAAAAGTTGTTAATGTTAGGAAATCCCTCTTTAAAGAAGAATGTGAGAGTAGCCAGGAGACTCAGAAATCCATAAAGGAGTTAGAGGAAAGAAAAACAGAATCAGTAAATCCTGTACGCACTGATATATGTTTCGGATGTGGCAATCCTTGTTATAACAGGGGTGGAAGAACTTGTCCAACTAAACTGTAGGTGCACTTTCTAGTAAATACGGCCATAGTTTGTAGAACTTATAGAAAGACTGGTCATTTTGCAAAAGTATGTCTGGGTCAGAAGAAAGGTGGGGTATGTCAAGTACAACAGTGATAGTGATATGGATGACATAATTTCAAATTAGCAGGATATGGTTTTGGTTGTAAGCGATAAAAATGTGAGAACCGATAACCCATCAAATTGTGTTGATCGTTATGTGAACATATTAGTAGGGGACAGAAAATTACGCTTATTGGGTGTCTCTGGTGCACACATTATTATGATCACACAAGCTCTGCTCTTAAGCAACTGGGTAAACAGACAATTATTGCCACCAGATCGTTTCCCAGTTTCATATGAGGGTCACAAAATAGAGCTACTTGGCTACTTTGAAGATGTGCTGAAATTCAAAGGAAGATGTATTCAAGGAAAAATGTATGTTGCAATCCAGGGATTGTACATACTTAGATGGTTTCACCAGTATCTGTTTGACATGATGTTGTGCCCAGGTGCTAAGAAACAGGTTTTAGCTATATGAGATGATAATTTTGTTCAAGAACGTTTATACAACTACCCCATGGTATTTTCTGGTGAATTGGGCATGGCAAAAGGGTTTAAGCATCTCATAAGAAATAAAGATGGCGCTATACCTATCAAGCACAAAATGAGAAGTGTTCCATTTAGTGTGGGGGTAGACCTAGAAAAGATGCTCACAGTGCTATGTAACAGGAGAATAATTGAACCAATAGAGTCCTTTATGTGGCTATCTCCACTGGATTGGCTCGCAAGAAAGACAATGACCTTAGGGTATGTGTAGATCTTTGCAGCCTCAACAAAGAAATCTTGATTTACTCTCACCCGCTTCCCAACATTACAGATACTGAATCAAGACATCTCACGGCCTTTGTTGCGCCTTCAGGAACGTTTCAATATTGTTGCATGCCATTTGGTCTTGCTTTGGCTGCGCGTGTATTTCAACATCTTATGGTCAATCTTTTGAAGGGCGTAAAGAATGTGGCCATCTTTCAAGATGGCATTCTTATTTATGGTTCTTATTCAAGAGTAAGGGGTAGTTTTGAAAGGTGAAAAATGTGGGTTCAGCAAAGGGTGAGAAAAATACTTGAGACATGTTATCTCTGAAAAGGGGTACAACAAGACCAGGCTTAGTGAAAGCAATTTTAGTAGCACCTCTGCCACAAGATAAAGATGGTGGGAATTATTTTCTAGATTTAAGCGAATTTTACTCAAGATTTATAACTGGTTACGTGACAAAAGTCAATCCAATTTCTAATTGAATGAAAAGAAACACTGATTTTAAATGGGATGAGGCATGTGAGACATTTTTTCAATGGTTAAAGAAACAATTGAAATTAAGTCTTTGAAACCTTATGATCCTGCTGCTTCTTGTGTTTTGACAGTAGAAGCATGTAGCATAGGCCTGGGCGAAGTACTTACACAATATGTTGACGAGGAAGAACAAACATTTGGGTTTGCATCTAGGGTGCTTAAAAATGCTCAACTGCATTATTCAGTAATTGAAAAAGAACTTCTAGTATGTTGGTGGGCTACTGAAAAATGTAGATGCTAACTTTGGGGTCGAAGGTTTGTCCTGCAAACGGATCATAAACATTTGGTATTCATTTTAGGAGATGCATCCAACAGAAACTATACCCCCCGTAAAGCCAGATTGACCACTAGGTTACTCAGTTTAAGATTGAACATATTTCAGGGGGAAAAATGGTCGTGCAGATTTTCTCTCACGTTCCATATGAAAATTGAGGAAACAAAAAGTGGTAAAATATGACTGGTTTGTGTGATGATGAGGCTGCTGAGCAGGATAGTATTATGAAATCTGTAGCCAAGTTATTGTGGAAGGATGGCCAAAGGAAAGGAATGTTGATGCAACCATCCAACCTTATGTCAAGGTCTGTGAAGAGTTGTTTGCAAAAAATTGCTTAGTGATGAGATCAGAGAAGATTGTTCCACCGGAAAATGTGAGCAGCAGTTTGTTATCTAAAGCTCATGAGGGCCACCTGGGGGCAACCCTTATGAAGCGTAAAGTTTGTAATATTTTTGGTGGCCACAGATCAATGGAGTAGCTAAACATTTTGCTGACCATGGCGGCCTCTGCTTTTGCCGCCCTGCAGCGGCCAGAAGTAAGAGTGGGTGGGTGCTGACGGGCAGGTCCTCCATTTGCCGCCCTTGCTGGCTGCAGGTAAGAGCAAGGGAGGCCGCCGCCCCGAAAACTCAGACCAACCCCACCCTTGGCTATGCCACTGCCACAGATAAGATAAAAATATTTTGAGTCGTGTACAAGATTGTGTAATTTGTTCCAGAAGCAAACAAGGTATTACGATCAGTTACACCCCCTTTAACTACCATTCGGCTACCTTCAATACCTTGGGTAAAACTGGGTATTGACCTTATGGGACCTTTCCAATGATTACCCCATCATTCTCGCTTTGCTCTGGTTATGATCGATTATTATTCTAGATGGCCAGAGGTGAAATGTATTGGAGAGCCTGATTCCAATACAATGGTAGAATTTTTTAAGGAAGTTTTCATGCGTGAGGGGTTTCCAGAGACAATTGTCTCTGATAATGGAGTTCAATTTGTTTCTACAGAGATGGGACCAATTCAAAACGATAGCGGAGTAAAACACCTCAAGAGTTTGCTTTACCACCCTCAATCCAATGGCATGGTTGAGCGCCTGAAGAGGGTTTTAGGTGAATGTATATGATGGGCAATTGTACATAAATGTGTGATACCCGTAGCTGTTAGAACCATGCTGTGGTTTTATAGAACAACATCACATTTGTCTTACGGTGTTTCTCCTTTCGAATTATTGAGGAGGTAGGAAGCCTGCGACTGATTTTAAGCCAGCTTGGATGGCCAGAATTCATCGTTATCTGATTTAGACATTATGTGAGGAACAAGGTGGTAAATGCACAAATGAAACAAGAAATGTTCGTTAACAAAAAGAAGTGTATCAAGTAAACATTTTGAAGTGGGAGATATTGTATGGATTAAGAAAGGAACTTTTGTGAAGAAAGGTGATACAAAGTACTCTGGGCCTATTAGAATTGATAAGATTTGTGATAGTGCAGTGCATGTGAATGGTTACAATTGGTGGAACATGAGTAAAATAGTCAAAAGTTGACCCTAAATAGTTAGACGAAGATGTCTATGACATTAGTATGGCTAATAGAAACAAATGCACTCCACAACAGGGTTCCACTGAAAGGGCTTAGGTATCCTTAGAACCTAAACAAAGAAGCAATACACATGTAGGAATGCCTTTGAGGTATAGATAATTGCTTTTTGTAGAAGACCTTTTATCAGTACTGTGTTCTTGTCGATAATGTGTTACATATGTTGTTTTTTTTGTGTGTGTAATTTAAATATTTATTTGGGATAATTGTTGCATTATATTACATTGTATCATGTTTTATACGGGTGTCGTATTAGTTGTAATTTTGGTATCTCTCTAATTTTATACTCATGGTAAAGTTTTTTATAGGTGTTTTTTTTATTGTGTAAGGAAAAGAGATATGTAGTATCTGGCTCAAGTGAGCATTCTCCGCGTGGGTAGTGTGCTGCGTCATGCCTTGTGTGGTGTGATAGCAAGCACCTCGTCGGCTGCCAATTGGGTCGGCGAGACGGGCTGGTCATAATAATGTACGCTGGACAGTGTCTGTGGGATGATACTTGCTGTTTTGACTAATAAACGTCATCAACTATACACGTCTCAAGTCTCGTCTTTACAGATGTGCTATCTGTAATTCCCTGGAGAATCACACTATAGTCTTTCATGGATACCACACTTGGCTACATTGTGTGATCCTTACCTTAAACCCATCATCGCCCAAATTGGGAAAACATTAGAAAGTTGTGGACTCTTCAGTGGCCATAAATATAAATAATCAGATACAATGAAAGTAAAAACTAATATGATGTTATGAATGAATTATTACAGCACAGCATCAGTGTTAGAAACAGCTGACCACACTGGAGATGTGGAATGTGTATGCTTGAGGGGTTGTCACAGTGATCAGGTGAGCTTGTGTGGTCTGTGGACATTGGGCATGATCTCTGAGCAGGCAGGGGAGCTCCATGTATGCTGCTGGTCCTCTTGAAAATAAAGAAGAGTTACTTACCTGTTCCGACCCAGCGTCTTCACTTCCATTTGACAATGAGTGTCTGCGGAGGAGACAACACCAGCTGGTTGATGTGGAGCTGAACACTGTGACTTGATCAACTCATTTTGTAGGAATAGAACAGTCCAAGGGAATTTTGCCACAGCAATTTCTTCCTCGTGGAAAGGCACATTTAAATAGTAAAATAGTTTGGGCCTTTTTACATAGCAGCCGGATAATTCTAAACAATGTTCCCATTTCTCACACTCAATGGTCCCCGAGGTGAGTGCGTCATGCCCCAAATCAGTGCTTTAAATGGGCCAGTACTGTCCGGTACGGAGTACCGGCACCTTTTTCTTTTGAGAGGAAGAGTACCTGCTCTTCTGAAAAAGTAATACTTTTAATTAGAGAGTACTGGCACTTCTCAGAAACAAGCAGGTACTCTGTTACAGAGTACCTGCACTTCTATTTTTCCATTCAAGCACTGCCCCAAATGTGCCATGGAGGGTGCAGACACTTTCCACATGGCATGGGCTCGCTCGTCGCTCCGTTCCTATGGTCCACCGTTGTTCATTATGTGACTAGGGCCACCGATTGACGCATGCTCACAACACCGGCTTTAAGGCCTTCTTGACCTCTTCCCCTGGCCGAAGGGGGAACTCAGCATGACTAACTTTAATTGATTTGGCATTGGCCATGGCCTAACGACAAACTGCCATTGATTGGAGAAGTGTGGCTCACTGGTTAGAGTAGGCAGACCTGGAAGCAGAGATCAGCCCGGGACCAGGGTTCAATTCCTGGCTCGGCTGGGTCTTGAGTCCATAAATTGTCCATGGACTCGATAATTCTCGCTCCAGTGTATACTCGATTCATGGGTTCACACTCTGCGACTCTGGGCAATAGCTTGCTTAATCTCCACAATGGCCCCTCGCGGCGGGATGCCTGGCTTTCACCTTGTGGATGCCCTGCTGGGTTATCTCACAGGGGAATACCAGGATGGGTTCCCTAAGCAAGCGCTTAGAGACCGGTTGGTGATTTGCGCTATATAAATATCTGCACATTTACATTTACATTGGAAGACCCTAGTGGACTGAACATCAGACATGAGCAGTCGGAGGTTCCTACGTGGGCTTCATGTGAGGGGGTGAACCAGTGCAGGGAAGCGGGTAGAAGACTCCCCTCCCCGGAGCATGCCACCACTTGGGAAACCAGACAGAGTATGAGACTCCCCCGCATAGATGCATCCGGTAGTCTTCTCCAGACAGTGCAATGGACGGCACGGACTCCCATCCCACAGCTGACGCTTCCTCCCCTCAGATATTGGAAAGCCTCCCCTTCGCCCTCCCGGTTAGGAAGTTGGCCCCATCTCTTTTTTCCCCTACCTCTCTGTCATACACCTTGACAAGGATACAGTGCACCACGCCACACTTCCCAGCCTAGCCCCCCATGAATCCATGACAGGTGCATACTGACTAACTCCTGCAAATTGTTAAGTTGTGATCTTGTTTAGACTTTAACACACACCACTAACCCTCATTGAAGACTGACTTGGAACAAGAAGCAATGCTTACCTTCTGGGCCACTTACACGCGCAGCATCGGCTGTAGTCACTATGGACCACTCCGAATTTACCAGCATCACCCGAGTTGTTTCTACTGCATTCAATGCGCTTTTTACTTAAAGTAATACAATTGTGTTATACAGAAGGAAATGGTAGGAAGACGGAGCATTTAGAGGGTTACATGTTATATGGGGCACAGGTGGAAGGACCTAGGGAGTGACGTGTGTCAGCGAAGTTGCACAATTTGTGTTGACTGAAGAGAGGGAATACATGTACTGCAGTTTTCCCCCTCGTAGAGAACTTTGAGTTAATGTATACCAGAGTTCATGCTATCCCGGTTTCCTCTTGTTATGTTAGATTTGTTATTTGTTTAATTGCAGAGACGAGAGATGCGTTATAATGTTATTAAATAATTATTCCAGTGCAGGATTAGTGGCAGAAACACCTAAGCGCACTGCGGCAGTGGAATGTTTATCGTTTAGAGGTTGCCACAGGGATTGGGTGACGTCACGGCGTTCCACGGAGGCTGAGGTTGGTTTCTGAGCAGGCAGTGTTTCTGGTTACTTACTTGTTTCGATCCTGCCTTCACTTCGAGCATGTGCAGGGCTGAGCTGATATAGTTGAGCAAGTTCTTACAACAAAATGCAACACTTGTTAAATGCACTGCTTCAGTCTGTCTTCCAAGTACATCAAATACAATCTGAGCCCAGAGTGGAACCAATAATTGCCTATGTGTAAAGAAAGCATTGTGTTGCTAGACTGCTCTCCTGTGCCTATACCACTGGAGCACAGACATCCATGCAGAGTAAAGAACGTGAAAAGATAGCCACCTTCTTCCTGTTGTGCAGCGGCTCCAAGTCCCTGGCCTTCTGGCAGCAGCAGTGGTCAATCTCCTTCACCTTGGGTAGTTTTATTGCATTCTCGTGGGCACTTTCCATTCCTGCAGTGGGTCAGAAGGGAGATTCTTGGTTACTTTGGGTTGGCTCTCTCACTGCATCAATGCAGTGGCTGAACTAATCAAATGAGAAATACTTTTATTTTTAAACTCTTTTTATTCATTTTTATTTTCCACAAGAACAATACCTTACAACATGTCACCATCATGCTCGCATCAGCATCCGGACAGGCTACCACCCTAGGTCGCAGGACCAGTCTACTGCGGCATGGCCGCGTCCTCCCCCTTCTCATCCAATCTCAATCCCATGTTTCCCCTCTCCTCAGTTGTCTCATGGCACCCCTCTTCCCGGGGGGACCCTGAGGGGAACTCACTAGTCGAGTCCAGGCCCGGTGTGCCCGCTAGTGTCCCCACACCCTTGGGCAGCGCCATGCCTCACAGACCACACTTTCTGCATACCCTACCCCCACTGGATCCCAGTGGGGGTAAAGGAGGTCAAGGCTGCCCAATTTACTGGCTACACAGAAGCCCATTACACAGAATATGAGCTGTTTTCTGTGGATGTCAACATCTCCTGGTATGCCTAAAAGTGTAAACTGCTGTATAAATGGATATTAGCCACCAAGACCACTGCCAGCTCAGCAACTACCCCCTTTCAGTATGTCTGTATATATGGGCCGGACCAGCGAATATGATAGAATGTGCCCCTCTCCTCCCCACACCTCACACAATTGGGGTTCACTACCCGGCCCTTTGTGCACAGCCGTGATCTGGAGCAGAGGCGCAACTAGAGCCAAATATCGGGGGGCGGGGGGCTAAGAAAGAATTTCGGCGGGGGTTAAATCTTTAAGCAATAGGTAGAGTGGAGCTGCAGGGGCTCTTAGAAGGGGTGAAACAACAGCGAGGCCTCATTAACATGCAAATGGTCTTTTAAAGACCTGTGAAGTGCTCGGGTGCGGCTGTGTGTGTGCCCGGGAAGCTGCCTTATCCCGGGCTGCCACACACGACGGGGGGAAGGAGGGGCTGAAACCCTTTGAGTCCAATGGGTGTTGCGCGCCTGGTCTGGAGTAATATGTCATCTGCAGGACCTTAAGTTGCATAAGCCTGTAACTAGTTTTTAATGCCACTTCCTGTGGATGCATCAATGCAGCCTCCCAATCTATGTCCTCCATGGGACCCAAGTCCGCTTGCCACCTGGCTCTCGGTGGCCGGAGGTTGTCTGGTCTGCTGTTTAGAAGGGTGCGATACATTCAGGAAATGTCCCTAGAGGGCAGGTCCTGAGGTATCCTCCTTTCTGAGGGGCTACTGCCTTACAGCTCGTCCCACTGTATACCGTCCGTCAGCAGGGCATGACATATCTGGATATATCGAAAAACCCAAGAGTCGTGGAAGTCGTATTCGGCCTGTCAATCCTGGAAGAATTTAGTCCCTACATTCCCTCCCAGATCCCCGAGTGTAGAGATCCCAATCCGATCCCACAGAAGCAATCTGGGCAGCTCCCTGAACTCTCTCAGATCCATAGCGGATGAATAGGGAGAGTTTGTCCCTCCAATCCAAGTAGGCCGCTGCCTTGTCCCAGGCCTTCAGGGTACTCTTTGTGGCCCCCAACAGCAGTGATCGGAACTTCTTCCCGTAAATGTAGTGAATATGGGTTTTGCCCTCCATTATCAACCTTTCAAGCCGTGTTCTTGGATCAAATCTGGGGCGGGGGGGGAGGAGCAGCCTCATTTGTTGACCGCCTGGATCTGTCAGGCCCAGTCACATGCTTTAAGGCCCGGGAGTAAAATACCCCCATTGTATGTGCTGCTCTGCAATGTACGCATGGCAAGTGTGTGGGGGACCTCCCTCCAACTCAAAGCAAGGTCCGGAGCGTCCTGGCCACCTTTTTGAAAAACTGTTCGGGCTATGGCCATGGGGTGTTTTGGAGCATGGATGAGAATTTAGGCAAAGTAATCATCTTGAAGAGGGCTGCCCTTTCCATGATCAAGAGGGGCAGGTGCCTCCAGCGGTCCACATCCTGTATGAAAGTCTGGACGTACACAGCAAACTGTTGTGCATGGTGCATGTCTCCAGTTGGCTCTTGGTGTCTGTCCCATCTATTTGGAGTGACTCCGCCCCATGTCGTGCCTTGCCAGATGAACAGACTGTCAGCCTACCCTTGCACTCAACCCACGTCCTCCTACTCAACACCCTTAGGTCGTGTGCCCCGAGCTGTTCAGGTTGGGTGCCTTCCCGCCCCGATACTGGCCTAGTGTCGGCATGTGAGCCCAAGCTCGCATTTTCCCCATTACTGGGGCCTTCCAAACGTCTGCCTCACCCCCTGACAGTGAAGAATCCCTGAGTTTCTCTCCAACTTGTCTCCAGGTCACTGAGGCTGACTTCACCCTTCTCTGCCGGCATTTTGCCCTTGACCCCGGGGCCCCCCGCAATGTCCTTGAGTCAGGGGGATCCTTCCTTCTCCGCCCTTTTAGGAAATTGTAGCTTCTCCGCTTCCCAGCGCCATGCTTTTTCCAAGTCGCCAAAAATGGAGACTTCCCTCTGAAAATGACCTTTAGGCATGCCAGGTAGAGCAATATATATGGCACTTGCTTCGCTCTCAACTTCTGCATCACCTGAGTCAAGGCCCGCAGTACCTGCTGGACCCACAGCGTGTAGTCGGGAAAAAACATTACCTTGTTGGGGTACAGTAAGACCACCTGCTGGCAGCGGGCCTCTGCAAGGACAGCATCCCTGTCAATGTAGTTAAGCAGGTGCAGAATTATAGGCCTGGGTGGAGCTCCTAGTGGAGGTCGAGCAGCAAGGGATCTGTTCACCCTTTCAATGACATATCAAGACGATAGAGCTCACTGTGGCATCCATAAATGAAATCAGATTGTGAAATACTGCTCAGTTCAAGCCCCCTCCAGTCCCTCTGGGACCCCAACCAAGCGGCTGTTGTTCCTCCTAGAGCAAACCTCAGCGTCATCAGCCTACCTCTCCAATTGCAGTGCTACTCAGTGAAATTTGCAATGTCGTCTCTGAGAACTTGGATCTCATCCTCCGTCGTGGAGACAAGGTTCGCCACCTCCATCACACAATCAGACTTTCCATGAGCGTTACGCAGGAGGGACACCTCCACTCCCACACCATCGATGCAGCTCTCCAGAGTTGACGGGGAGTCTTGTATAGCCTGCACGAAAGCATCGGCTGAGTGTACCTCAGTCATGGGCAGACCACCTGTCACTCCTCTGGCAGCTGACATCGCCGTAGCGTAGGGGTAAACTGTACCTTGGGAGGACTTTGCTGCTCCTTCCCGCATCATCGTTGCATGGGGCTCTACCCACCCGGGGCTCCCCTCACTTTCCAACACTGGGCGTGACTGTCCCGAAGAAGGCACTGCATCTCCCCTGGGCCGTCTCTGAGGTGTCACTCCACTTGTCGCTGCCCTCCTTTTGCTCCAGGCCTTCCTGCCTCCAATCCCCTGAGCAAGGGGGAGGAAAGCGGTGATCTCTCACCAGTTGGCCTGCTTCACCACTGTTGGTCCGGAGGGAAACGAGGAGCTCCTTGCTCCCTGAACCCCCGGTTACTTACTCCCTGCAGCCGCCTCGTGCTGTCCACCACCAAGCCCCCACCTCCTCAGAGGTTCCTCTTACCAGGGCCCTTGATGAATTCGTCAAACTATACTCCCTGTTCCATTCGCTGGGAAGTTGGAAGTTAGCCCCACCCCCCTGGCTCTCCCCAGCTGGTCCACGGGGGAAGGCCGGGGTCCTCCACCAGTCAGCATCTCCAATGCTTTGGAGGGGACAAAACAGCCTCTGGCATTCTAGGCCGTCTCTATGTCATGCCAACTGTCTCCTGTCAGGTGGGGGTACAGTCAGCAGGAACCCCGATCCCCGCGTTCACCTCCAACGCTCGTGCGGGCCGGGATCGGGCCCAGATGTAAGCCGCACCTCCTGCCCAAGTGCCGCTCTAAAGGCCCTGCCGCCCATCACCACATCACTGCTCCCGCTCACTGAAGCGTCCAACAGCTGAGGGCAAGGCCACGCAGCGCCTTTCTGCGCCCGGGGCTCCGATTCCCCCGTTGGTGTCTTCTACATCTACGGCCTTCACCGCTCTGGCCTTACATGAGTCTTGCCGCGCTGGCGGCCCGACTCCTGCCCCTGCATTTGCCACTCTGTTCCCACAATGCCAGCGGCAAATCCTGGCATTTGGGGGGTCCTGCACCAGGGGACCCGCACCCCAACACTGGCCACCCCTTCGGATGTCTACGGATCTGAGCAGTCGCCTTGGGAGCTCAAAGAAGCTCGACCACCATCTTTGGCAGCTTAGCCACGCCCCTCAAATACTTTTGTTTTTGAAAAACAGGTGAATGGCTGGTGGTTTTCGTGGTAATGCTGGTGTTCCATGTAGGACGGTGTCACTCGGAGCATCACTATATCACAGAGGCAGGGGCTATTTTACAGTAGTCCGGTTTAGAAATACTGTCATAATGCAATACTGGACAGAGGACCCTTAAGCATTCTAGCATCACAGACACCATCACAGTGTGAGAGAAAGCAACATCTACATACTCAAAGCAGGATATGGAACAGCATTGTATTAGAACTTAACAACAGAGAGCTGTTTAGCACCCTTCTATCCAGACATCCCAGAGTCATGAGACAACACACAAACTAGGGAGCCAAGAACCATGTAAACAACACACAATCCAGAAAGCCCACACTGTGACGAAAGCACACAACCCAGACAGCTCACAGCCAGGGCAGGATTGGAAACCATAATCAGCCCTTGCAACAGTGTGGCCTTGCATAGTTAGGTCATGGTACTCCACCCAGCTTTGATAGCAGACCCAAAACCTGCAGTCCAATTGCCCGAGAGGCAGAATGACCAGACTGGCCCTGCCCACAGCTGTGTGGACAATGCACCGTCCTGACAGCCCATATGTATGTGAGAACACACAATCCTTACAATCCAGAGCCGAGTGTACAACACTCAATGCATATAGCCCATTACCATGTGACAATGCACGATCAAGGCACCCTCCCCCCCCCAAGCCGTGTTGCAACACCGGGCTCTGAACTATGTGACAACTCTCAGTCCTGAAAGCCAAAGTCATGTCCACAACACATAATACAGACAGCAAGCACAGAGTTGGCTGGTGGCACACAATCCAGACACACAAGAGAGGTATGGATAACACACCAAACGAACAGACAAGAGTGACAAGAGACCAAACCTCTGGTAGACATGAGCTACATGAATGCAAACAACATAATAATGCCCTTTGTAAGGCTGCTCTACCAGCACCAGAATCATCCATTCAGGAAGGAATGGGTCCCATTTAAACTGAGAAGCAACAGCTTCCAAGTAAGTTGTCATCGGCCCACAAAAGATAATAACCCAACAGGCCTCCGGTGCGCTGAAGTGGCTGAAAGGGACTGGAACTTATTTTTATCATCTGTATTTTGAACCAGAGGAAGAGATAGAACAGCAGAAAAGGAAGGAATAGAAACACAAGTGAACAGTCACAAAGGAAGGCAAGGTGAGTGAAAATGAGCCGACAAGAATGAGATAAAGAGGCAGGGAGTGAAGGGTGGTAGAAAAAAGAGGCGTTAGGTGGAACCAAGTCAAGCTTGGTTTTCGTCACAGCTAGGGATGGGCCCCAGAAAAAAAACGTTATGCCCTTATCTTTTTTTTTTTTAATAAATGATGCACTGGACATAACTACCAGGGGATGCTGATCTAGCTGATAGTCCCTAAATCACCCCAAGCACCGCCACGACCACAGAGTCTGAGAAGGATAAGGCACGACATTTTCCTTTCTTTGATTCCTTTCCATTTCCTACCGGTCTCCCCCCCCCCCTCTCCTTCTCTTGGTCTGCCTTAGAATGTTTTTAGCGGCAGCATTCTGTTGGGTGACAGTTGGGGACGCTTGAGATTTGACTTTCAACAGAGCAGCCGTTGAACAGATTACCTCTCAATAAATTCATGTAATCCTACTTCGCTTGCTCTGAATTACTACACTCGAGTGGCGATGAGGACAGAACCAGAGTTACTATGGGCCATTGGTAATCCCAGTCTTGTAGAGGTGGTGGAGTCTGCTGGGCCACTGAACAATCCGTGCACTTGGTTAAGGAAGTTGCTGCGGATCGTCCTGAAAGAAAAACTAATGAAGTGTGCTTAGTTGGAAAATCCAAAATTGAAAATATTTTTTAAAAAAGAGTATGATCTCCAGAACCAGATGTTATTGTTGTGGCAGCTCCACCCATGTTGCCCTGTACAAGGAGTGTCTAGAATTAACCAAAATATGTCATTCTTGTGTCAGAATACATCATTTCACCAAAGATTGTAAGGAGGCAAGCGCCCTGGAAGCCATAGAGTGGCACAAGTATCCAATGCGGTTCCTGTTGCTAGTGAGCGGGAAGATGAAGTGGAGACCAAGTCTGTTGACATAGTTCTTGTTCTTCAAGATAAAACTGCAGACAAGGAGAGTCATCTCAACAATCATCCTATGTGCATTCTTGTAGTCTTGGGAAAGGAGTTGGAGATCATGGCTGACTGTCTCCCCCTACACCATTGTCACAATGAACAGATATGAAGCATCATTTCTTGAGCACAAAATAAAATTAGAAAAACCTTGTGCCCAGGGCAGTGCCCTTCAAAGGCAGGAGTATAGACTTTGGTGGATAATGTTCCCCTCATGTCGGTTTTAAAGGAAGTCAAGTCATGATCCAAATTAAGTTCACTAATATGGGAGTACGTATTCTGGGGTCGCAGGATCAGGGATTTTTAAGAATATTCTTGGATCCGTGATCTCCTGATTTTGTTTTGGCCCTCAGTGAACTCATTTGCGGGGGAAAGAAGAAAAAGAGAAATAATAGAGTGACGACTAGAAGGTGATTCAGAGTAAGAACAGAGAATATCCTGGTGCAGTTCCATCTGGCTAGAGGTACCATTGTTGCTGTGTGGAGCACCATTTTAAGCGAGCCCTCAGTAGATTATATCCTTGAGGGAGACTTAGTGCGGCCATCTTGAAGATTCCCCTGTGTGGGATCCCGTCTGTGCCAGACTTTGTTTAGTGGCACTCTTTGGCATCCTGGATTTCCTATTTGGACACCTCCCACATCAAGCGGTGAGGAGACACGACCTGACGTGTCACAGAGGAGCAGAGCCCTCAAAAATCGTACCAGAGCCTGCACTTACCCCAGTCTTGTGCCTCTCCCTCAGCGCTGGCAGGTGGAATAAGGATTAAGGCGGGCTCAGGGTGGGTTGTGCTTCCTGTGTCACAGACAGTAATCTCCTCAGGAGTGGGGCATTCCAAACCTTGCTTTGGAGCCCGGGAGCCATCTTTGATTTTCATCGACCCCCCCCCCCCCCATCCAACATTACACTGCGGAGCACACAGTGTCATTGATTCTATTCCAGAGTCTTGCCATCTGCGTCCAGAATACTGCTTTTACATTTTTGTTGTGTTGGTAATGTCACTATTCTTCAGGGCAGTTTTAAATATCCTCACTGCTTTTATCATCTCCCCCTCTAGTGATTTTTCTCATTGTTGTTGTTGTATTCCTTTCCGTAATGCAATTTGACGCGCCCCAGAAATGTTTACAAATCAAGGGTGATCCATCCATTTCTTGGTAAAATTGAACGAATTCTTGAGTTCTATTGTAGCCATTGATGCTAGTGTAATGTCAGTTGGACATCAGAAGGGGATTCTTCATTGTTTAGGGTCAAAAGTGCAACAAATCTATAGAACTCTTCCCAAGGTGGAAACTCCAGAGGAAGTGGATGGACATGATGACTATGAGGAGGCCTTGGAGGCCATTTTAAGACTGCCACAAGTATCACGCTTGAAAAATGCCACTTGTATACGTGAAGAAAGAAGAAGGGGGAATCTTCTCATGCATTCTTGATTGCCTTGAGGGGATTATCCATGATTTGTGGAGCCTCAACAAATGAAACGCTGTGTGATCAACTCATGTGTAATAACAGTAATGAAAATGTGCAGGAGAAACTATGGGCCATTGGTAATCCCAGTCTTGTAGAGGTGGTGGAGTCTGCTGGGCCACTGAACAATCCGTGCACTTGGTTAAGGAAGTTGCTGTGGATCGTCCTGAAAGAAAAACTAATGAAGTGTGCTTAGTTGGAAAATCTGAAATTGAAAACATTATTTAAAAAATGAGAATGATCTCCAGAACTAGATGTTATTGTTGTGGCAGCTCCACCCATGTTGCCCTGTACAAGGAGTGTCTAGAATTAACCAAAATATGTAATTCTTGTGTCAGAATACATAATTTCACCAAAGATTGTAAGGAGGCAAGCGCCCTGGAAGCCATAGAGTGGCACAAGTATCCAATGCGGTTCCTGTTGCTAGTGAGCGGGAAGATGAAGTAGAGACCAAGTCTGTTGACATAGTTCTTGTTCTTCAAGATAAAACTGCAGACAAGGAGAGTCATCTCAACAATCCTCCTATGTGCATTCTTGTAGTCTTGGGAAAGGAGTTGGAGATCATGGCTGACTCTGTCTCCCCCTACACCATTGTCACAAAGGACAGATATGAAGCATCGTTTCCTGAGCACAAAATAAAATTAGAAGAACCTTGTGCCAGGCCAGTGCCCTTCGAAGGCAGGAGTATAGACTTTGGTCGATATTTTTCCACTCATGTGGGTTTTAAAGGAAGTCAAGTCCTGATCCAAATTAAGTTCACTAATATGGGAGTACGTATTCTGGGGTCGCAGGATCAGGGATTTTTAAGAATAGTCTTGGATCCGTCGTCTCTTGATTTTGTTTTGGCCCTCAGTGAACTCATTTGCAGGGGAGAGAAGAAAAAGAGACGAAATGGAGTGACGACTAGAAGGTGATTCAGAGTAAGAACAGAGAAAGGTAGATTGGAAAGGGAGAAAAATAGAAGATCTGAAGGGTAGTGAGGGGCTGAAGGAGACTGGATAGAGGCTGGGAACTGAAGAAGAGGGTGAGACAGGACCGAAGTAGAGTCACTAAAGAATGGGCACAGGGTCACAAGAGGAGAAAGAAGGCGAGAGGGCCAAGTTAAGGGAAAAAGAGTGGGGAATGATTAAGAGGAAAAGGCAAGGAAGGAGATAGAGAGGAAAGAAAGGTAGAGTTGGAGAAATAGGGGGAAAGAATAGATGGCGGAGTAAAGGCGAATAGGAGGGAAATAAGAGAAGGAATGGAAGGGCAGAGTGTGAAAGGAGGAGAATGTGTAAGAATGACATAGATCATAAATGTTGGAAGTGGAGGTCCCTGTCGCTTACCGCCGCCACCAAATGCTGGAGGCGTACGCCCTCAACCCCTTGCTTCAACATTAGGCTAAGTAAGGACACTGTCTGAGATAGCCCTGCTCACCCCCTTAGTAGCTTGGCACGAGCAGCCAGGCTTATCTCAAAGGTACGAGTGTTCTGTATGTGCAACCATGCTCACAATAACCCCATGATGTCATCACAAATAGACTCCACACGAGTATTGATAAAATGAGTATAATCTTTATATAAGAAATTATACGAAACGACCACACAATACAAAATCAACATAAAAGAATGGGTAGTATTCTTTCCGGTGGGTTGGTAGGTTCTAATCTCAACCACCGGGTCTAACCACCAGTTAAGCTCTTCTCTAACCGTTTCCCAAAAGGTTAGATCAGTTATATTGCTAGGAACACACACGTTGCAAAAGGAAACAATACTGCAATGCATAACGATATTCTCTTATACTGTGCAACAGAGAAATAATGCCATACGTAGCGCCACAGTCATGTACTTTGCAATTGAAGGAATAATGAAGTGCGTATCACCACCAGCATGCCCTGTACCAGGAAGAAACAAAGCAATGCGTCACGCTACAATCCTGTACGGTGCAATTAAGAAATAATACACTGCGCCACGTTATACTCAGATACTGTGCACTGACAAAATCATACAATGCGCCACGTTACAATCACATAATATGCAAGGGAGAAATAACGCAGTGCGTAGCGCACCAAGCATAAAGTTCATTAGGCACAAATGAGGTCAGGCGTCATACGACAGTTCGATAGTTCGTTAGCAGCAATAATGCAAAGTGTAATACGACAGTTTTACGTGCTCCAGTAACAGTGCCCCCATTATGGATCAAATGATGACACACAAAGTACTGCTTCCCACTCCGTCCCCAGTACTGTCCCGTCCTGGGTCAGCACGGGCTGGGATCTGAGCTGAAGCAACGGCTCATGCAGCTGACTGAGGGGAGGCCGAGAGAGTGTCCCTCCGGGCCCGCACCCCACCCCAGGTGTTGATCCACATTACCTGGGGGGGCGTGATCCCACTCTCCTCCCCAACATCGCGACTTGGGTCTTGATCCAGAACTCTGTCACGGGCTTTGGCGGACTCGGACTGGCGGCTCAGCTCTTACGTGGCTGCCGTTCCGGGCCGCTACTGATGGAGTCCGAGGGCCCCGATGACTTGGCCCTCACTCCGGTGGTTTCAGTCCACACCGAGACCCACCCTCAGCATTGTGGAGACTTTACTTCAGTTCGGTGCACAACCTAACCCGGCACTCCTCACCAGCAACTCAGGTTGCACTTCGACACGCACAACGCGCGTCCGAGACTTGCCTCTTCTCTGGTGCTCGCGATGATCCGGTGCTCTTCACCAACGCTCCGCTTGCACCTCAACACGCACCCTGCGCGTTCGAATCTCGCCTCTTCTCCCGGTGCACACGATGTCCAGGCGCTCTTCACTGACGCCCTGGCTGCACCACGACACGCACTCTTGCGCGCCAGAGTCTCACCTCTTCTTCCCGGTGCACACGATGTCCAGGGGATCTTCCCTAATGCCCTGGCTGCACCACGACATGCACCTTGGCACGTCGGAGACTCACTTCTTCTTTTGGTGTCTATGAGGCCCAATCGCTCCTCACCAACACCCGGGCTGCACCACGACACACACACTGCGCGTCCGTGTCTCGCTCCTTCCTTTGGTGCACACGAGGCCCAGGCGCTCCTCTCTAGCACCCGGGCTGCACCACGATACGAGCCCTGGCACGTCCGAACGTCTCTTCGTCTCCCTGTGCACACCATGACCAGACGCTCCTCACCAATACCTTGGCCTGCACCACGACATGCACACTACGCATCTCAGACTTAGCTTACTCCTGCGTGTCCAGGATCACAAGGCACAACTTCTGAGGGTCTCAAGCGGCACCAAGCACGCGCACACCGGGTTGCTTGGAACTTCTCCGGAAACTTTTATGATCCTGTATTTCCAAACAGGGAGTCAGCTCACCTCGGGCCCTTGAAATTACAAAACATAGCACATTCTTCTTCAAGCAGAGGAACCCAGAGCCTCCAAGCACAGTCCCAACAGCCTCTTCCTTAGTTAGAACAGCAAACTGCAGACCAGCCCCAGATCACGAAGTAAGGATTGGTCTATCCACCACAGTCTCTTCAGTTGTTCCTTCTTTAGCAGAGGTTCCTCTTGCCTACATAACGGGTCCAAGTCTTTTCAGTCTCAATCCATATCTGTTTCATTCCGACGTTCAGGGGTTTCAGCTCTCATAGTTATACCCCTTAATGTCTTTGAAGTTTGCATGTACTCAGGGGTCCCTGACCCCTCCCTAAATCAGTTCTGGGTGCCTCCCTCCCAGTGTCACCTCTCTCCCTTTTATACTGGGTGTCTGGATCCTTAATCACACAGCAGGAGATGGGTCAATTGATTTATAGCACCAGCCCAGGCCTTTTCACCTCCCGAGCTTCTCCTCCTACTCTCCAGATGCAGGGCAGCCTGGTGCCATCTCAACCCTTCTCTTGGTCAAGACCTCTCCCAGCTCCTCACACCTTTCAGTTCCAGACAGGCAATCCACATTTCAGAGACACACAGAAATTACTAGAGCACAAAACTCAGCCACTTTCTAAAAGAGTGGTTTACAAACACACAGTGACAAAACCACCTTCACAGAAAGATGTGTTATAACACTGTGAGTTCACACATACCAAACTTCACCTCTCCATTATAAAATGACAGGAAACTAGGCTAACAAACAAAACACCCAGCCTCCCCCATTCTCTCCTATGGGCAGAATGACCTTTCAACCTCTTTGGAGATCAACAAACCATTGGCTAATTGGTATTGGCTTGCATGAGAAAGCAACGCAAAGCAGCGCGAAACACTGCTTTACATTACTTTACGTCAAGGGGGCGTAACATGGGCCTTCCCATGCAACCGCCCATGATTGACACTAAAACCTATCTACTAACATAAGTCCTGGTGCTAGGTTAGCATGTAGTGGTCTCGAGGGTCACCCTCCACAGCAGTGGGATATGCATGGTGCCGTTTGCAGTAGCTCGACTCACTGGTCTTTTAGGGTACACCATGCACAGTTTGCGTCAGTCTGCATTTTTACATCCATCTGCGTTCTGGTGTCGGCAGCCAGTAGTTGGACTTGTCTCTGTTTACTCCTGCGTACCGGTATGTGTAACTATGTACTTTTGATTTCAGGGTTTTTTGGTTTAGGACTGCACAGGTGCTATTCCTTTCCTCTATCTGTTGTCTATTCTCTCTGATTGGCCATTGTCTCTTCCTTTTCTGCGGCATGGCAACATTCCACATTTGCAATTAAAAAGACAATGTACTCCACTTCCAAGGTCCATGAGGACTACTTTCTAGGTTCATGAGGACTACTTCCTAGGTTCATGAAGACTACTTCCTAGGTTCATGAGGACTACTTCCTAGGTTCATGAAGACTACTTCCTAGGTTCATGAAGACTACTTCCTAGGTTCATGAAGACTACTTCCTAGGTTCATGAAGACTACTTCCTAGGTTCATGAGGACTACTTCCTAGGTTCATGAAGACTACTTCCTAGGTTCATGAAGACTACTTCCTAGGTTCATGAAGACTACTTCCTAGGTTCATGTGGGTTTGTTTGGCTGTTTATTTAGTATCCCACTGGAGATGTCAATCAATCCAAACCACATTGAAACTGTATGAAATCTGCTGTATTGTAAAGTTTCATTTAAAGCATTTCCTTAATCCATACATCCCTTCTTGTCATATTGATGCCATTCAACATCAAGAGAGCCTTAAGCCCAAAAACGCCTAATCCGTGTTTCGGGGTAACCCTCTTCATCAAGGCTCAATGTTGCTCCATCGCTAAATCTACATCATTTCAATGGTGTCCATTTTTGCTCAGAATCCAGTTATTTTTATCCAAGAACTCATGTAACAATAGTACGTTCTATTTTTCTTCTCAGATTAATATTATAATGTTTACAACTGGTATCAGGAGAAGAGAGGTTTGGCTCTCAGATTGTGAGAGTTCCTCCACGTTTCTGCACCTTGGACTCCAGGAGTAGCAGATTTGGCCCGGGTTCTACCCAGGTCAGGAGTGCTGCAGTGCAATCCTGACCACCCTTTTGCTTTTGTTTTCATTCCTGTGACTTATTATCTCAACACAATGGGCAGTAGCGGTCCGATGAGGGAGTTCCATGGGGCGGTGAGGCGGGGCAGGGGAGGGGCAGGGTGGGGAAATGTAAACACCGGAATATGGATGAACGGAGGTAAGTACACATTTAAATAAATAAAACGAATTCCTTTGCGCGCGCTGCATCGCAAAATGTGATGCAGCGCGCCCAACGAAATTCGTTTTTTTAATTTAAATGTGTACTTACCTCCGTTCATCCATATTCCGGTGTTTACATTTCCCCACCCTGCCCCTCTCCCGCCCCGCCTCACCGCCCCACGGAACTCCCTCCACGGACCGCTACTGACAATGGGGCTGATTCACAAACGTACTCCAGGAGTCCTCTTTTGTGGACTATTACATTTCTTTGTGAACCGGGCGTACACTCCAAAGTACTTATAGTCAAAATGCACAGACCTTTCTATCTGCACTAGTCATATATGTATATGAATAGTCCCAGATTCCATGTTTAGGGGCAATCTCACAAGGGCATATAAGAGTAAGTAAAAGAGTACAACAGGAGTACCACATTACATGCTCCAGAATGCCCTTGTTATGTTATGTTATATGTTATGTTATGTTAGGTTATGTTGAGTTACGTTGTTATAACTTATTGAGCGGACGAATACCCGGAGGTGTCTTGGCGCTGAGGAACTACAGTGAGCCTTGGAGATTCTTGCCTTAATTCAGGAATAACCATGTCTTCCGACTCTTAAGACGAAATAAGGCTATTGAACTTGCAGACCTGATGTGTATAGGAGGCGTATTCCAGAGCCTCGCTGTGCCGTAGCCAATGCTTCATCCACCCCAGTTCGAGGTGCGAATCCTGGGAACCAGCATAAGTTTGGTGCCAGTAGATCGAAGCTGTCTACCCGGGCAGTACCAAGAAAAAATGTTCCTTAGGCACATAGGTCCCATGTTGTTCAAGGCCTTAAAAGCTAGGCAGGGCGTCTTACACTTTGCGCGACTTGCTACAGGAAGCCAGTGGAGTCTACGGATTTAGGTTGAGACTGACTCATACTTGAGCAGATTTAAGAGGAGTCTTGCAGATGCATTCTGCTTCATTTGCAGTTTTTTCTGATGTTGTTTTTGCATATTCAGGTGCAACCCGTTGAATAATCCAATTTTGATAATACTGGTGCAGTCACCACTGTCTGTCTAGAATCCATAGGGATATAAGGAAGAGCAGGCCCCCAGTTGTTTACAAATAACAACTATGCATGTGTGACTCTACAAAACATACCTGTCTGAAACACTTGTTTTACAAAGCGAAAATGTAAAAATGAGTATACAAAAAAGTATGAGGGAAAGGAGTGGCAGCAAATAAACAGTACATGGGCAAAAGATGGACTCCAAAGAGGAAACAGGAGGCGCTCAAACAGCACACGAGATCACGAGGGAGAAGAAATGCCTGGGCTCAGGGCACCATGAGAACATGGATGGGGACATCTCAGAAGGAGTGAGGGATCTAGCAAATCAGACAAAGAAGATGACAAAAAAAGGGAGGGAATGTGGGCGGGGTGCTGCTACTCCTATTAGGTTAAAAGAAAGGGGGAAGCACCGCGTCAGTCCAATTAGAAAACCCCGGCATGTAAAGAGTAGAGAGCCAGGGAAATCAAAGTCCCCCAGGAGAAAAAACGCAGATCAGTAGAAGAAACAAGAAAGCGGGAACAGAAAAGCAAAACGAGGGGAAGGAAGACAGGAGGATACAGAGACAAAAAAAGGAACAATATACGTCATATAAAAATACAAAGGAAGTAAAGCAGGAAACTACATTTTAACAAAATAATGAAAAGAAAAAATATTTTTTTTTATAAATTGAAAAATCGAATACACAGCATGCATCCTCCTTAATAATGAGAGCTGGTCTTAAGCTATTATGACTTGGTTCGTTGTGGTAAAATAAGTCTTTTTGAGGGGTCTTCCTTTCTAACCCTTGGGAGTAGTTTCAATCAGTGTCATGCTTTAGCTTTAGTAGTTGAATGTCTGTATGGCTTGCTGGCGCTCGCGTCCCTACAGCAGTTGCAGGTTTGGGTTTTGTGGCTGGTACTTGGATGTGTGACTGTCCATTGGCAACACCGTTGCTCTCCAGTGGTCTTACGGTGACACTTCCCGTCTCCCCCGACTATATTTCATCCATCATTGGTTTATCTTCCTTAGGACTGTGTCGTCACCAGAACTCACCCAAGCGCTGTGAGTGATACATGATGACTGGGCGACCGACGCAGGGTTTGATTGGAAGACCCGGCAGTGCCCGGACACTCCTCAAAGCATTAGGACAGGGGTGGGGAAGAGGGACAAGTGGGGAAGGTTTGATTATGACTCTGCAATCCTCACACTCTTCCACCCCACAGTCCTGAGCACCCACCCTGCTTCCTGTGGGATCTGTGTTCTGGGCCTCTGTGGTGCTGCTTGAGTAGTGAAAACATCACTTCCGGGTGACGGGTCAGATATTTACTCCTTCCGGGCAAGGAGGAGCAACAGCTGTTGCTAAGTTTTAAAACTATGGAGTGTTACCTGTTCATACTGCTGCCACGATGGCAGCAAAGAGTGGGATTCAGCGTAATAATGAGGATTACAGGTAAGTAATGTCATGCTATCAACACGTGTCAAATAGGACCTCAACCAGATGCAGCAGTAGACAAATCGCTGAACCGGAAGAAAATACATTGGGGCATATTATCAAGCACGGCGTTAACATTATTGCCGCT